>NW_027465970.1:0-173682 GCF_049634645.1 Pelodiscus sinensis
AGGGCTGCGGGGCAGAGTCCCCGGGGCGGGTTATCCCTGGGGGGCGGGGCAGGGCTGTGGGGCAGAGGCCCCGGGGTGGGTTATCCCTGGGGGGGGGAGCAGGGCTGTGGGGTAGAGGCCCCGGGGTGGGTTATCCCTGTTGGGGGGCAGGGCTGTGGGGCAGAGTCCGTGGGGCTGGTTATTCCTAGGGGGGGAGGCAGGGCTGTGGGGCAGAGGCCCCGGGGTGGGTTATCCCTGGGGGGGGGAGCAGGGCTGTGGGGTAGAGGCCCCGGGGCTGGTTATTCCTAGGGGGGGAGGCAGGGCTATGGGGCAGAGGCCTCGGGGCGGGTTATCCCTGCAGGGGGGGGGCAGGGCTGCGGGGTAGTTGTGCGGGGGTACCCGGCTAGGGTAGTTGTGCTTACTGAGCTTATATACTTAGAATTTGCAGGTGTGCTGATTGAACCTGCTTTGGTTGGATTGAGCAATGCTTTGGTTGGATGCATATTGCGTGCATGGCTCTCTGTCACTAGTGAGGCATGAACCTCATTTCATGTTCCCTGGCTTTACTTGCATGTCATTTTAGTAATGTTGGGCAAAATGGAAACTAGTGGAATCTGCAATCCTGTACATGAACAAGGGTACCAATGTCTCGAAGGTCACACACCGAACCCGGATGGGCCATAGGTTGCTCACCACTGTATCCAGATGTCTGCATAACATGTGACTGATCAAGTCCCTTCTCTCCTTTCCAGAAGCCCCACTCATGGAGAAGGGGAATGCTGATGGACAGCAGGCCATGCCTTCAGGGAAGGTCCTTTCCCAGCTGCCTGTACTTGGCTTGAGAGCCAAGAGAGGAGCCAGTGATGAGAACCAGCCTCCAATTGAACAGGTGAGTGAGTGGTGGCACGCAGATGTGAAAGGGGTTGTTTCCTGGCCCATTTCTCCAGAGCTCTGCTCCAAGTAACTCTCCTCTCTCCCGCTAGAAACGTACCCGATGGCTCCCTATGCCCACCAGGAGGGTGGCAGCCTCCATTGCTACCACTTGTTCCAGGGTTTCGGCAGCAGCTGCAGTGCCCAGGGCTCAAAGAGAAGGTGAGCTCAAGGGGAAGGGTGTCTGTGTTAGGGAATGGAGGGTAGGTGTGCCAACAGGATGCAGGGCCCTTTGCACGCATGAGAACAGGGAGCTGGCACAGGAGGTCAGATGTTCCACTGTTAATAATGACCCTTCATGTCCACCACAGGTCGCCGGGCTTCACTCCGACCAGGACTGGCCCTCCCAGCAGCCTCAGTTGCAGGTATTTGTGGGACTGGGCTTTCACTTTGAGGGGAGGGCCTTGTGACCTGGTGCTACATGTCAAACTCAGCACACTCTCACACTGTGGGACCCAGTGCTGGGAAGAATGTTAGCAGGTGGTATTTACTAAAGAGCTAAGCAGCCTCTGCTGGCTGGAAGCCCCAGGCTTAGTCCTCTTTGGGCCCTGTCTGTAGAAAGCTATGGGCCTTGTGCTCTGCTTAGCTGGGTTTCTTTGTCAAACACGGGACTCCTGAATGTCATAGCTGATCAGTTTCAAAACTTGGAGGAATGTTCAAAGTGGCAGTGGCCAGAACCCTAGTAACTTTGGGGAAAAGAGGGTGGAAATGCAGGGTTCATGTAATTGCTGCTGTTTTTTTTTTCCTTGGCCGGGGGGGGGGGGGGGGGGGGCACAGCCACATCTTCCAGCACCTGTGGATTTGTCTATATCATACTGCAGGTTGTGGGCACTAAGGAATCCCTGTTAGCATAACAATACCCCAGCTCATCTGTTCCTCCTCCCAATAACTTACACCTTGAGTATCTCCAGTAAGACCAATAATGGAGGAGTTTGCCAGTGAAGTGGGCTTTTGCTGTCTTATTTTTTTTTATTCCTATGCATGCCTTTGTTTCCCCAAGAGGAATAAGGCTGTCCGCTCTCGGTGCCTATGTTAACATTGCTCCTGTGCTGCGATGTGTATCTGAGAGGCAATATAACCTTCCACTCTACTGGCCATCTGAGAGTCACATCTGGCTGCAGAGGGGTCGTGGACCCCCTGACGTGCTGTTGCAGGAGGAGCCAGATGGGGCCTGTTAGGTGTGGGCTACTGGAGGCAGGAAAGCAGCTTCTGACTGGGACTGTAGGGAAGAAAGAGCTCTCTGGACTGACCCAGGTGGACCTGACTAACTTTCCATCATGTGTTAACTAAGGGCTAACTATGTCGTATTTCAGCCATCTAAGAAATCTCTCTGCTATGACTGGCTGAGAGGCATTCCAGATGAAGGGAGCTGGGAGTGCAGTGCTCCCTTTGGGGGTGCAAGGCTAGGGCAGGTGTCCAGTTTGGGTGGAGTCATAGAGAGACTCTCAGAGTGTGAAGCAGGGGTGGGTGCTGAAGGCTCCCAGGGTTGATCCCCGGATGCAGTGAAGCCAAGAGACCTGCCCCAGTGAGTGAGGACTCTTCCCCCCCCCCCCCCCCCCGAGGGGGCTGCCACGCTGAAGGGGGCCTTCCAGGGACTGCTGAAGCCATTCAGGAGCACTGGTCCTGTGGATCCATGACACATGCTCTCCCTTTTTCCTCTGCAGAGGTCATCAGGAGGCCAGTGCCTGTGGCAGCAGTTCCCAAGAGGGGTAAGGCAGCAGTAGTGGGGACCTGGTGTTGGGAAGGGGTGAAGCCCTTGGGGAGAGGGATAGCCCTGCTGGCTCCAGCCTCAGCTTCTTTCCCCTTTGTACCCTCAGCAGCCCTTGCCCCAGCTGCAGGGAATGATGGGAAGAAGCGGGCAGCCTGGGACCTGAAGGGCCAGCTGACTGATACGCGGGCCAAGATGAGCGGCTACAAGGAGAAGGTGCAGAGACTGGATGAGGAGAACCAGCAGCTCAAGAGGCAACTGCAGGAGCAGGTGGCTCAGAACCAGGAACTGAGCAGCCAGGTCAGGTGAGAAGCCTGGGGGCAGAAGGGGTGGTGTCTCTGTTGGTCTGATTCAGGGGAATGGACCCTGCCCCATCTCACCCTGCCCCTACTGTCTGCAGCACACTGAGCTCCACACTGCACACATTTGAGGAGCAGGCACGGCAGAGGCACCAGGAGGTAATGGAACTGTCAGGCCTGAAGAAGCAACTGGAAGACCAGCTCACCTGCCAGAGCAGGACCATTGGGGAGCTGGAGGGGACCAAGCGGGACTTGTCAGCCCTGCTGGAGACCAGAGAGGTGGGTTTGAGCCTGGGAAGGGGGGAGATGTGATGTTAACCTTCCCCACTGGAGTCTGAGGGCCCTGACTGATGCAGGTCATGTGGCGGGCGCCAGGAAACAAAGCAGCATGTTTTGGATCTCACATAACATGCTGTATTAGCCCAGCCGTTCCCTGTCCAATTCCTGGTCAGAGGACAGGTTATGCACCCTTTGGGCCATTGGCCTGCCCTACTGAGGGGAACCAGGCCATAGGCAGCAGCCCCTGCAGTTTCCATGCGTTGGCACCTCCTAGACAAAAGCTGCGTTTCCTATAGCAACAGTTAAGCCTTAAGAAGGTTTTACATAGATTTGCTGGGACACAGTTCTGCTCTGCAGTCTCCTGGAAATTCCTCCCCTGCCAGTGTCATAAGCCCACCCTGTTTTCAGACTGACTTCTGTGTCTGGCTGTTCTGCTTTAGTCACTGTGTCCCCAAAAAGCAACTGCTGGCCTCACCAGGGTCTTCCAAGGAGCATTTCCCCAGTGTTCAGGCACTCAGCTCTCCTTGAAAAGCCCAGCCTCTTGGCTTCAATTGCATGGCTTTCTTGCAGCGCTGTGTGCATTTCCCACAACCACTTTTCTTTGCCCAGGTGATCAACCCCACTCTGCCTACTAACCCTGTCAGTTCTCAGCTGGGATTCACATGCTAGCTTTGACCCATGGTGTGTGACAACAGTCTGTTCTCTCTCCTCCAAGCATGGAGAGCTCCCAGTGAGCCACTAGCAGTAACTCTTTAACTCCCCATCCCACTCCAGGTGAAGCTGAAGCTGGTGGAGGGGAACCTGGCCCAGAGGGAGTGTGAGAACAAGGAACTAAGAGACCAGGTGGCAGCTCAGTTGCAGACCGTGGCCCAGCAGGAGGAGCGGCTGCACCAGCTGGAAATGGAGAGAAGGCGGCTACACAACCTGGTGCAGGAGCTCAAGGTGACAGGCTCTCATTTGTTCCCCACTGCAGAAGGTGGGAGGCAGGAAGCCATAGAAGTGTGGTGAAGAGGTTACAACACCTGGGGGGGGGGTGAGGACAAACATTCCCAGCACTGGACTGACATGTCTCCTGTTCCCAGGGTAACATCCGTGTGTTCTGTCGTGTGCGCCCCCTACTGGCCTGGGAGAAGGAGCGGCAGAAGGGGCTGGAGCACCTTCATTTCCCTGTGCAGGACAACAAAGCCCTGGTGCTTTCCAAAGTGGAAGAGGTGAGTCTAGGGGCCTCTGCCTCTTGTCACTAGTTCAGAACCGTATGCTCCCGATTGTCTCCTCTTCACTTGCCCTTCAGTATGCCAGATTGGGAGGAGGGGGTTCCTTCAAGCTCTTTAAACTTGAGACAGGGTTTCCAGCCTTTGACTCTTGTAGCTTTTCTCTGAACCTTTCGCAGTTTGTTCCCATCTTTTTGTAGCGTGGCTGCCAGACTGATATAGCATATCCCATAAATCACAGGTATGCATGGAGAGGTGATACCCTTGCCCCGTTCCCTGGCAGTGCATACAAACCTGGGGCCTCCTCTAAAATCTTTGTTAATCTCAAACTCAGCCCATCCATCAAGTAGTTCCATTCGCATGGGCACTTTCCTGCCATTGAACCAGCCCTCCACTGCCTGGCATGGCTCCTCCTCTGGAGGCCCTCAAGTCCATCTCTTGCCTTAAAGAACCCTCTGCAACCAGTGGCTCTCATTACCACCTTGGGACTTCTGTCAGAGGTGGCTGTCAATTCCCCCAGTGTAGGCCTGGGTCCTAGGAAGGAGTCCTGTAGTTTGACCTCTGTGTCTCTTTCCCCTCAGTCCCACATTGGGCGTGACCGCAAGGGTGATGTGAAATATGATTTCAGCTTTGACCGGGTGTTCTCCCCTGCCTGCTCCCAGGAGGAGGTGTTTGAAGAGATCGCGCTGTTGGTGCAGGTACAGAGGGGGGCACAAGGCCTGGGGGACTGGGAATCTGGGGGTTACCCCCACAGTGAGCACTTTCTCCTCCCTTCCTGCAGTCCGCTCTGGATGGGTACCACGTTTGCATCTTTGCCTATGGGCAGACAGGCAGTGGTAAGACCTATACCATGGAGGGGCCAGATGACATGAACCCAGAGACTGTAGGTATGATTCCTCGGGCTGTGCAGCAGGTCTTCCAAGGGGCACGGCAATTGGAGCCCAAGGGCTGGCAAGTGAGTGCTGTGCATCCTCTGGCCTTTGTGTCTACCCCCCGAATCCTGGCAGCATCCCTGGTTCCACACCTGTTCTCATGACACTGATCTGGATTTTGTTTCCCACCCACACCTCAGTACCATTTCACAGCCAACTTCTTGGAGATCTATAATGAGTCGCTGCGGGACCTACTGGTGGGACGGCCGGAGCGGAGTGCCGAACTGGAGATCAAACGGGTCAGCCAGAGCAGTGAAGAGCTGCATGTGCCCAACCTGCGCTATGTGCCCGTGAACTCCGAGGATGAGGTGAGCTAAGATGTAGCTATGCTTGAGCCAGAGAGCTTGGGAGCAGTTCTGACCCCTGCAAACACATCCTGTATCCCCCAGGTGCTGAAGCTACTGCGAACAGCCAAGGCCAACCGCTCTGTGGCAAAGACAGCTTTAAATGACCACTCCTCCCGCAGCCACAGCCTTTTCCAGCTACGCATCGAGGGCTGGAACCCAAGCCGGGACTTGCACAGTAGCTGTGAGTGGGGCAGGAGGAGGCTGGGGCAGCTAAACAATAACTTGAAAGCAGAGCTTGAGGAGATTGGTTGGCAGGACCACTTGGGGTCAGCAGCCTTACTGGATGGAGTGCCCTTTCGCCTGTCCCATGTTCAGTCCCTCATCTTTCATTGCAGCGGTGCTAAGCCTGGTGGATCTGGCAGGCAGTGAGCGACTGGACAAGTCCTTCTCCAAGGGGGAGCGGCTGAAGGAGACCCAAGCCATCAACACTAGCCTCTCTACCTTGGGATTGGTCATCATGGCACTTTCTAACAAGGTAACAGCTCAGATATCCCATGCACCATTAGCAGCAGCCTCCCTGGCCCAGTAGTCATAGTGTTGAAGACAGTGACACATACCACATACGTGCATCACAATCCAAATACTGGTCCTCCCTGTATCTGCTCTCTCCCTGACTGGGAGAGGGGAGCCACAGAGAGGTGGAGGCCTGTCTGAAGTACATGCTATGGAATCTCCCTGGCCAGAGGACCAACATGCCTCTTCCCACTCTGCAGGAGCCCCATATACCTTACCGGAACAGTAAGCTCACCTACCTGCTGCAGAACTCGCTGGGGGGAAACTCTAAGATGTGAGTAACATTGGGGGGGCAGTGGGAATAATAGGGTGAGGGGCAGGGCTATGGGGCAGGATGGGGTGGGAGTTGAAGAACAGGGCTGGGACAGCAGATAATGGGCTTCTGCTCTAACTTCTGCCTTTCCCATGCCCCCAGGCTGATGTTTGTGAACATCTCCCCCCTGGAGGAGAACTTCTCAGAGTCTCTCAACTCTCTGCGCTTTGCCAGCAAAGTGAGTTTGTGTGGTGGGGCGGGGAGAGGAGGGGAGAACTGAACCAAAGGGAAGGGGGTTGTTTGTGTTACATCCCCCCCAGTGTCACTGCTGTCTGGCAGTGGTGTATCCCCTGTTCCCTCCCCCACTTTCACTTCTCTCCCTTTGCAGGTGAATGAATGTGTCATCGGGACAGCCCATGTGAACAGGAAGTGAGCACCGGAAGCTGTAGCGGAGGGGGGGAGGAGATGCTCTTGGTTTTTAATAGTGGTATGGAGTGTGGGGGGGAGTGTCTTGTAAATAAAACATGTTTTGCAGCTGCTGGCTGTGTGGGGGACAGGGTGAGGGGCAGTGTGTGGGGGGGAAGGTTGTCTGATGTGGTTGCCAGCTGGGCCTTGGCTGAAGTGCTGGCAGCTAGACCATGAGCCTCCTGTCCCACCTCCTGCGCCTCAGTGGTCAGCCCCTCTCTACCTCCCCCAGCGACGATGGGGGTGGGGGAATAACAGCTGTTCATGTTCACGCCACCGGCCGCCCACCCAGCCACCCACTCTCCGCACCTTCCCTTACACGCCAGCGATCTGCTACGGGCGCATCGATGATCGCTTCCCCTTCCATACGCGGCCTCTGGGGGCCGCCATCGTGTACGGCATACAGGCTGCTGACGGTAACCCGGAAGTAGCTGCAGCGACGAGGGAAGACTTGTGGCGTACGGAACAACCACGCATGCGTGGAAGGGGCATGCCGTAGGCTACCGAGCCGGGGTGCCATCTCGGTGTCTGCTGCACATGCGCAAACGCCACTGTCAGATGCCATCTTGTCACTCGGCTGTCTTCAGACCGCGCGTGCGCACTAAGTGGGTGGCGTGCTAGAATTGTGCTGTCCGTGTTGTGCGACTTCCCCTCGGGTTCAGCCCGGCCTCTCCTTCAGGGGCGCCCGGAGGGAATAGAATAACTCAGCACCCCTATAAATGGAATGGAACAGGCCAACCAGCTCCTTGCAGGGGTGGGCTCTTTAATTGATTCCAGGCCTCTGGCTGGCGAAATAAGGTCACGTGGCGTAAGAGAGCGAAGGTATTTTCCGTACAGGAAAATGGCCGCTACCATGGGAGTGTAGCGTAGGGGCCGTAGACGAAGGCGATAACTACGACTGGACGGCGTCACGTCATGGGCGTGACGCCAGACCGGAAGCAGCGCCCAGTTCTGATTGGACCCGAGATCCGGAACCCTTCTCCGTGCGCCGCAATGGTGGCGCCCAGTGGTGAGAGGGCCACTTCCGGCGCTGCGCAGTCCGGGCGGCAGGGGAAGGCGGTTTTTCCGGTGCTGGGCTTCGGCGGAGAAAGCAGCCCAAGAGGCGGGTGAGCGCGCGGGGGCGGGGGGGCCTGGTGCGCGGGGCAGGGCTGGGGGGCTTGGCGTGGGGCGGGGCGGGGCAAGGAGTGGGGGAGGGGAATCAGGGCTGGGGGGCTTGGCGCGGGGCGGGGCAAGGAGTGGGGGAGGGGAATCAGGGCTGGGGGGCTTGGCGTGGGGCGGGGCAAGGAGTGGGGGAGGGGAATCAGGGCTGGGGGCTTGGCGTGGGGCGGGGCGGGGCAAGGAGGGGAATCAGGGCTGGGGGCTGGGCGTGGGGCGGGGCGGGGCAAGGAGGGGAATCAGGGCTGGGGGCTTGGCGTGGGGGAGGGGCGGGGCAAGGAGGGGAATCAGGGCTGGGGGCTTGGCGTGGGGCGGGGCGGGGCAAGGAGTGGGGGAGGGGAATCAGGGCTGGGGGGCTTGGCGTGGGGCGGGGCGGGGCAAGGAGTGGGGGAGGGGAATCAGGGCTGGGGGGCTTGGCGTGGGGCGGGGCGGGGCAAGGAGTGGGGGAGGGGAATCAGGGCTGGGGGGCTTGGCGTGGGGCGGGGCAAGGAGTGGGGGAGGGGAATCAGGGCTGGGGGGCTTGGCGTGAGGCGGGGCAAGGAGGGGAATCAGGGCTGGGGGCTTGGCGTGGGGGAGGGGCGGGGCAAGGAGGGGAATCAGGGCTGGGGGCTTGGCGTGGGGGTGGGGCTGAGGGAGGGGCGGGGCAAGGAGGGGAATCAGGGCTGGGGGCTTGGCGTGGGGGTGGGGCTGAGGGAGGGGCGGGGCAAGGAGGGGAATCAGGGCTGGGGGGGTGGGGCTGAGGGGGGCAGAGCAAGGAGAGGGGGGAGGGGAAGCATGGTGGTGGGACTGAGGGAGGGTCAGGGCAAATGGGGGTGGGGGCCTGGCAGGAGTGGGGGGCAGCCCATCAATCTGGGATGGGGGGGTGTATAATCAGTGGCCTGGAGCTCCTAGCCTGACACTTGCTCTTAGGGTGGCTGCCCCCTGGGATGTGGAAACCTGGGAGTGTGGTAGGAGCACAGGGGATACTTTCCTTCTGCACCAGCCCTGGTGCCACTGCTGCTAGCATCGTGGGCCCAGCTCTGCAGCCCACAGTTCAGGATGGATGTGGCAAAACTGGAGCCACAGGAAGGGCTGGAAAACCAGGGTCCAGGAGTTCCAGCTGTTTAGCTTTGGGAGGAGACCATGAATGGAGTGTCTTGGTAACAGGCTCTGGGTGCCTCCATACAAGCCAATAGAGTCTTCAGTGTAGTGGAGGAAGATCTGCCAGGACCAAAGGGCTGGGACTTGAAGGGAGATCCATTCAGTTGGCAGTAACGGACACGTTTGTACCTTGAGGGCCAGACCCAGGGGAGTAGTCTCCCTGGGCGTGGGCCAGTGTTTGATCGGAATTGGATGTTGGCTGACAACTCTGCCCCAGGAGCCGTGTGGGGGAAGTTGTGTTCTGAGGATCACAGCTGTCCCTCTTGGCAGTGTGTGAGTGCCAAGACTGGGGGCAGTGCTGGGCAGGGCTGGGGGGAGCTGAGCAGACACTTCCTTGGTACTCGGGTGGGGAGAGACTGTATCCAGTCTGTCTTGCTGTTCTTGACCTGGGCAGATGGTTTGTCCATGCTCAGTTCTGAGGTGTGTCCCCCACCTTGCAGCTGTCAAAATAATACATCATGTGGGAGATATTGTGTATGTCCTTATTCTTCCACCCCTGTTTTCCTTTGGTTTGGAGGCCCAAGGCAGGAGATTGCTGGGGGGGGGGAGGGGCACCCTTTGGTGTCGTCAGAGAGATCCCAGGAGCAGTGCTTGGAAGATAGAGCCTCCATAAGCCAGGTATCTTGGACCCTTGTCTGCATGCTGGGACTCTGTACGGGGTGGGTACGATGCCTGTGCCTCTGGGGGGTGTAAAGTCTGCCGATGGTGATTTAGGAAGAGTACTCGGCAGGCAGGGGGAGGTTGGGATCTGGGATGGCACAGGATAGAGGCTGTGTATGAGGCTGCAGGGAGAGGCAGGCGCTGGATTCCAGGATGGTGGCTCTAGGACAAACTCTGGTTCCTGGCTGGGACACGGGAGTAGAATTGGCATTGGGGGTGGGTGCTGCGCATGGGGTGAAGAAGAGATGTAGGGACCAGCACTCACCAATTCATCTCCCCACATAGGCACTGCGGCGTGTGACTCAGACCACCTGCACCGGGGGTTACTCCCCATACCTGCCCCCAGGATGCGCCCAGCCCTCAGGCCTGCCCCGCAGCTCTGAGCCCCAACTTGGCCAGGTACCTGCGCCCATGGCCACTGCAGTGGCAAGCAACATCATTGTCCTGGATGATGAGGAGGAGGGGCTGCCCCCAGCTACGTCTCCAGAGCCCACCCCTGCCTCCCCCCAGCCCAGCGGGGCCTCAGACAAGAGACCAGAGCCTGTGACGCAGGATGGTGGCAGCTTCAAGGCTGAGAACGAGCGGCTCTTTGAGGAGGTGAGAGCCCTTGGCAGGGCCCCACCCTCCATGTATCGCCTAACTCCTCAGCCATGTCCTCGTGTATCCCTTCTCCATATTCTCTGCCCAGCTCAGCCAGCCAGGCCCCGCCTCTGGGGCTGTATGGGAACTGATGCCCCTAGAGTGCCCCATTTTCCTCGCCAGCCAGCCTGGGGGGCTTGGGGTGTATGGTCTGTCGGGCCTAAGTCTGCTGGACTGACCCTGCCTGGTCGGTGAGTCTGAGCCCGGCCCACTCCTCACTCTTGAGAAAAGGGCTTGGCAGGGAGGCGCATGGGGCCCACGACGCAGGCAGTCCATCGCTTGTGGCCTCTGTGAGGACTGAGAGCAGCTCTTCAGGGCTGACGCAGCTGTGGGGAGGGGGCTCTTCTCCAGTGCCTGGAGCTGGGCCTGTGAAGCAAGGTCCTGTCCCTCCAGCCACTCATGGGATGGGGCCAAGCCCTCTCTCCGGAGCTGGGTCTGCTCCCCAAAGAGCCCTGAGACATGGCCTTGCTGCCCTGGGCTATGACACTGCCTCCCCGACCATGTCTGTGTCCTGCGGGACCCCCACTGTCCATGTGACCGTGTCTGTGCCCTTTGGGGCCCACCCCTGCCGTCTGTGCGGAACCCCCCCCGCCATCTCTGTGACCGTGTTTGTCCTGTGAGCCCCCCCTTGTTGTCTGTGTGACGTGTCTGTGTCCTTTGGGCCCCCCCCCGCCATCTCTGTGACCGTGTTTGTCCTGTGAGCCCCCCTTGTTGTGTGTGTGACCGTGTCTGTGTCCTTTGGCCCCCCCCGCCATCTCTGTGACCGTGTTTGTCCTGTGAGCCCCCCTTGTTGTCTGTGTGACCGTGTCTGTGTCCTTTGGGGCCCCCCGCCATCTCTGTGACCGTGTTTGTCCTGTGAGCCCCCCCTTGTTGTCTGTGTGACGTGTCTGTGTCCTTTGGGCCCCCCCCGCCATCTCTGTGACCGTGTTTGTCCTGTGAGCCCCCCTTGTTGTGTGTGTGACCGTGTCTGTGTCCTTTGGCCCCCCCCGCCATCTCTGTGACAGTGTTTGTCCTGTGAGCCCCCCCTTGTTGTCTGTGTGACCGTGTCTGTGTCCTTTGGCCCCCCCCGCCATCTCTGTGACCGTGTTTGTCCTGTGAGCCCCCCTTGTTGTCTGTGTGACGTGTCTGTGTCCTTTGGGCCCCCCCCCGCCATCTCTGTGACCGTGTTTGTCCTGTGAGCCCCCCTTGTTGTGTGTGTGACGTGTCTGTGTCCTTTGGGCCCCCCCCCGCCATCTCTGTGACCGTGTTTGTCCTGTGAGCCCCCCTTGTTGTCTGTGTGACCGTGTCTGTGTCCTTTGGGGCCCCCCCGCCATCTCTGTGACAGTGTTTGTCCTGTGAGCCCCCCCTTGTTGTGTGTGTGACCGTGTCTGTGTCCTTTGGGGCCCCCCCGCCATCTCTGTGACAGTGTTTGTCCTGTGAGCCCCCCCTTGTTGTGTGTGTGACGTGTCTGTGTCCTTTGGGGCCCCCCCGCCATCTCTGTGACCGTGTTTGTCCTGTGAGCCCCCCCTTGTTGTCTGTGTGACGTGTCTGTGTCCTTTGGGGCCCCCCCGCCATCTCTGTGACAGTGTTTGTCCTGTGAGCCCCCCCTTGTTGTGTGTGTGACGTGTCTGTGTCCTTTGGGGCCCCCCCGCCATCTCTGTGACAGTGTTTGTCCTGTGAGCCCCCCTTGTTGTGTGTGTGACCGTGTCTGTGTCCTTTGGGGCCCCCCCGCCATCTCTGTGACCGTGTTTGTCCTGTGAGCCCCCCCTTGTTGTCTGTGTGACCGTGTCTGTGTCCTTTGGGCCCCCCCCCGCCATCTCTGTGACCGTGTTTGTCCTGTGAGCCCCCCCTTGTTGTGTGTGTGACCGTGTCTGTGTCCTTTGGGCCCCCCCCGCCATCTCTGTGACAGTGTTTGTCCTGTGAGCCCCCCCTTGTTGTCTGTGTGACGTGTCTGTGTCCTTTGGGGCCCCCCGCCATCTCTGTGACCGTGTTTGTCCTGTGAGCCCCCCTTGTTGTGTATGTGACCGTGTCGGTGTCTCCACCTTGCCCTGAGTCCCATGCCTCTGACTCTCTCCCCAGTTCCTGGAGTGCTGCGGCCGGCTGACGGAGGAGCACCCCGAGGTGATGCCCTTCCTAGCCAGCCGGCACCAGAAGGCCAGTGCCGAGTTCCTGGCCTCGGCCGAGTTCCGCAACGTGCTGGGGCGCTGCCTTACGCGGGTGCAGAGCAAGCGCAGCAAAGTCTACGTCTACATCAACGAACTATGCACTGTGCTGAAGGCCCACACCCAGCGCCGCAAGCTGCTGCTTGGCCCAGCCCCCGCCCCCCCCAGCCAGCCCGAGCCGGCAGCGGCCCTGGAGCAGGCTGAGGCGGAGGGGTCCCCGGGGCCACGTGGCACCGGCTCCAAGCGGCAGATCCGTTACCTGGAGAACCTGCTGCGCGTCTACATGGGGGAGATCCGGCGGCTGCAGGAGCGGGAGCTGGACCTGGCCGAGCTGGACGACGAGGACTCCACCTACCTGCAGGAGAGCCGCCTGAAGCGCAAGATGATGCACATCTTCGAGCGGCTCTGCCAGCTCAAGCAGTGCAGCAGCCTGACCGGCCGGGTGATCGAGCAGCGCATCCCCTACCGGGGCACCCGCTACCCCGAGGTCAACCGCCGCATCGAGCGTTTCATCAACCGGCCCGACGCCTTCCCCGACTACACCGACATCCTCAAGGTGATCCAGAAAGCCAGCACCCGCCACAGCCTGGGCCTGGCCAAGCGCCAGATGCAGAGCATGGCGCTGGATGCCTTCCGCGAGGTGGGCAACCGCCTGCAGGAGCGCCGCCACCTCGACCTGGTTTACAACTTCGGGAGCCACCTCACCGACCAGTACCGGGCTGGTGAGAGCCACGGGAACGGGGGGGGGGGCAGGGACAGAGCCGTACCGGGCTGGTGAGAGCCACGGGAACGGGGGGGGGGGGGGCAGGGACAGAGCCGTACCGGGCTGGTGAGAGCCACGGGAACGGGGGGGGGCAGGGACAGAGCCGTACCGGGCTGGTGAGAGCCACGGGAACGGGGGGGGGGGGCAGGGACAGAGCCGTACCGGGCTGGTGAGAGCCACGGGAACGGGGGGACAGGGACAGAGCCGTACCGGCCTGGTGAGAGCCACGGGAACGGGGGGGGCAGGGACAGAGCCGTACCGGGCTGGTGAGAGCCACGGGAACGGGGGGGGCAGGGACAGAGCCCTACCGGGCTGGTGAGAGCCACGGGAACGGGGGGGCAGGGACAGAGCCGTACTGGGCTGGTGAGAGCCACGGGAACGGGGGGGGCAGGGACAGAGCCATACCGGGCTGGTGAGAGCCACAGGAACGGGGGGGCAGGGACAGAGCCGTACTGGGCTGGTGAGAGCCACGGGAACGGGGGGGGCAGGGACAGAGCCATACCGGGCTGGTGAGAGCCACGGGAACGGGGGGGGGGGGGCAGGGACAGAGCCGTACTGGGCTGGTGAAAGCCACGGGAACGGGGGGACAGGGACAGAGCCGTACCGGGCTGGTGAGAGCCACGGGAACGGGGGGGCAGGGACAGAGCCGTACCGGCCTGGTGAGAGCCACGGGAACGGGGGGGGGGGGGGCAGGGACAGAGCCGTACCGGGCTGGTGAGAGCCACGGGAACGGGGGGGCAGGGACAGAGCCGTACCGGGCTGGTGAGAGCCACGGGAACGGGGGGGGGCAGGGACAGAGCCGTACCGGCCTGGTGAGAGCCACGGGAACGGGGGGGGGGGGGGGGGGCAGGGACAGAGCCATACCAGCCTGGTGAGAGCCACGGGAACAGGGGGGGCAGGGACAGAGCCGTACCGGGCTGGTGAGAGCCACGGGAACGGGGGGGCAGGGACAGAGCCGTACCGGGCTGGTGAGAGCCACAGGAACGGGGGGGCAGGGACAGAGCCGTACCGGCCTGGTGAGAGCCACGGGAACGGGGGGGCAGGGACAGAGCCGTACCGGCCTGGTGAGAGCCGTGGCGGGGGTGGGGGCAGAGCTGTACTGACCAGTACCAGCCTGGTGAGAGCCACGGGGGGCAGGGACAGGGACAGAGCCGTACCAGCCTGGTGAGAGCCACGGGGGGCAGGGACAGGGACAGAGCCGTACCAGCCTGGTGAGAGCCACGGGGGGCAGGGACAGGGACAGAGCCGTACCGGCCTGGTGAGAGCCATGGAGCAGGGGAGCCATACCAAATGGTACTGGCATAGTGACAGCAGAGGGAGGTCAGGGGCATGCTTACAGTTGCCAGCCCGATGAGAGCGCAGTGGGGGGGAGGGAGGGGAGACCCACCCTGTGAGTTCACAGGGGGCCTGTGGGGCATATTGACCGGTATTGGCCTGGTGACAGTGCGCGGGGGGCCCTGCAGGGGGTACTGACCGGTACCGGCCCGGTGAGAGCGCGCGGGGGGCCCGCAGGGGGTACTGACCGGTACCGGCCCGGTGAGAGCCCGCGGGGGGCCCTGCAGGGGGTACTGACCGGTACCGGCCCGGTGAGAGCCCGCGGGGGGCCCGCAGGGGGTACTGACCGGTACCGGCCCGGTGAGAGCCCGCGGGGGGCCCTGCAGGGGGTACTGACCGGTACCGGCCCGGTGAGAGCCCGCGGGGGGCCCTGCAGGGGGTACTGACTGGTACCGGCCCGGTGAGAGCGCGCGGGGCGCCCGCAGGGGGTACTGACCGGTACCGGCCCGGTGAGAGCGCCCGGGGGGCCCGCAGGGGGTACTGACCGGTACCGGCCCGGTGAGAGCCCGCGGGGGGCCCGCAGGGGGTACTGACCGGTACCGGCCCGGTGAGAGCCCGCGGGGGGCCCGCAGGGGGTACTGACCGGTACCGGCCCGGTGAGAGCCCGCGGGGGGCCCGCAGGGGGTACTGACCGGTACCGGCCCGGTGAGAGCGCCCGGGGGGCCCGCAGGGGGTACTGACTGGTACCGGCCCGGTGAGAGCCCGCGGGGGGCCCGCAGGGGGTACTGACCGGTACCGGCCCGGTGAGAGCGCGCGGGGGGCCCGCAGGGGGTACTGACCGGTACCGGCCCGGTGAGAGCCTGCGGGGGGCCCGCAGGGGGTACTGACCGGTACCGGCCCGGTGAGAGCCCGCGGGGGGCCCGCAGGGGGTACTGACTGGTACTGGCTCCGTGAGAAGACCGGGCGGCGGAGGCGTACTGGGCTGATGAGCACTGGTGCAGGAGGGCGTGCACGGCAGAGGAGAGCTGCCTGGTGTTCCTGAGGGGAATGGCAGGGGAGGGGTTCTTTTAGCTGGGGTCAGGAGGGGAACGTCTCGGTCAGGGCCCCTCTGACGCCCCTGTGTGTGTGCAGATCTGGACCCTGCCCGGAGGGATACTGCGCTGGCCCGGCGGTTGCGGGAAAACCGAGAGGTGGCGCTGACACGGTTGGACAGCGTCATTTCACGCTACGCCCAGCTGCAGGACGAGAGCGAGGAGGAGGAGCGTGTGCGCAAGAGAGCGGCCCGGAGCAGCGCTACCCCCCAGCAGCAGGAGGGACTGCTGCCCCCACCCTGCCCCATGGCATCTGACCCAGGGGAGGGGCAACCCTGCATGCAGGTGAAGGGATAGTGGATCTGGCCCTGCAGCCCAGAGGAATGGGATGGGGGGGAAGCTGCCAAGCTGTACTCAGCCTCCTGTGGGCAGTATTCCAGCTCCTAGCACAGCTGTGCCCCACGGCTGCACAGCGCGGGCAGGCAAAGGGCACGGATCGGCAGCTCTGTGGGGACACATCTGGCATGACGCCCCCTTCTCCACCTCCCCAGGGCAGTACCAGCACACCAAGCCAGCAGGCTCCTGAGAACGACGACTCGGACTCCGAGGAGGAAGAGCCCTCGTCGGACACAGACATCGAGAAGGAGCTGCAGCAGAGCCAAGAGGGGGGGGAGGAAGAGGAAGAGGATGCTGCTGTGCAGGGTATGTTGCCAGTAAAGCCAGGGCACCTGGGTTCTGGGAGGAGTGGGGGGGGGGGGGGCTGTGAGCCAGGGCACCTGGGTTCTGGGAGGAGTGGGGGGGGGGGCTGTGAGCCAGGGCACCTGGGTTCTGGGAGGAGTGGGGGGGGGGCTGTGAGCCAGGGCACCTGGGTTCTGGGAGGATCATGGGGGGGGGAGCTGTGAGCCAGGGCACCTGGGTTCTGGGAGGATCATGGGGGGGGGCTGTGAGCCAGGGCACCTGGGTTCTGGGAGGAGTGGGGGGGGGGCTGTGAGCCAGGGCACCTGGGTTCTGGGAGGAGTGGGGGGGGGGGGGCTGTGAGCCAGGGCACCTGGGTTCTGGGAGGGGGGGGGGGCTGTGAGCCAGGGCACCTGGGTTCTGGGAGGATCATCGGGAGGGGGGGAGGTGTCATAATGAGCGCGGGGGGCTGTGAGCCAGGGCATCTAGGTACTGGGAGGATCGGGGGTGGGGGCTAGGAGCCAGGGCACCTGGGTTCTCTCCCAGCTTCGTTCTATGCTGTGACCGCTCCCCTAGACACGGAAGCAGCAGACGAGGACCTGGCCCGAGACCAGGACGACCAGTGCATGGAGTTGGGCGTGGAGCCACTGCCCTGCTCATCAGGCGGGGAGGATGAAGATGATGACGACGAGGAGGAAGAAGAGGAGGAAGAAGAGGAGGAGGAGGAGGAGGAGGAGTCCCTGCCCCATGCAGAGGGCGATGGGCCTCTGCCCCACAAACAGCAGGAGGGGGAAAGGGCACTGGCCAGCCCAGAACAGGAGCTGTTTGTGCTGGAGATTGAGACACTGCCTCTGGAACTCAGCGAGACGCCTCCGCCCTCCCCCCACATCCCTGGGGGCTCTGAGGCCACCCCGAAGGCTGTCCCTTTGTCCCCAGAGCCCTCTGAGGCCACCCCACTGGGTCCCCCCTCTCCCGAGACGGGGTCTTCCCGGACTGAGCAGGTTTCCCAGGCGGAGCCTGCGAGCCTGGGGGTGAAACAAGAGCGAGGCAGCACGGGGGACGTGGGGCTTCGGACTCGGCCCTCGGCCAAGAGAAGGCGGCCATCTGCCCCTGCAAGCCCCCTGGCCCAGCCCTTGGAGAACGGGGGCAGCGTCATCAGCTCCACCAGCTTCAACGGCAGCATTGGGCCCCCAGCCTGCAAGAGGGGACGGCGGGAGCTGCCCTGCAGTGACAGGTGGGGGCCAGGCAGCATGCGAGGAAGGGGGTGCGCTGGGTGGCAGGTGAACAGGCACCCTGTGCATCCAGGCAGAGCTAACATGGTGGGTCCCTCCCTCTCGTCCTGCTCCTGATGGAGAGCCACGGGCCTCAGCCACTGTCGGCGTCTGGTGGCCCCATCCGAGCTCCTGTGGGTGAAGGGGGTGCCAGCATCTTCCAAGGGCCCCTCCCTCTTGGCTTGCTAGGAATTGGGCTGGGAGAAGGGGGCTGGGTCCCAGAGGCTGCCTCTCTTCCTGACACCCTCTCTCCTGCCTTTGGCAGTGGATGTGTGGAGGTTCACAGCGTGGGCTCTGAGGAGGAGGACTTAGAGCTGCTGCTCACAGGCCGGCCACCTGGCAGCTCCCTGCCTGACTCCACCCGGGCCGACTCACCCTTCCAGAGCCTGGTCAGCAGTTCCCAGGGCAGTCCGCAGCAGTGTCAGCGCTACCTGCCCAAGGCCTGCAAGGTGAGGGGCCAGCGGGGCAGATGGGGCGGGAGGTCCGGGGGTGCGGAGAGGTGGCCTGACCCTGTGTCCTTGCCCTGCTCTCTCCGCAGGCCAGCGTAGCAACCCAGTGTGACCCGGAGGAGATCATCATCCTGTCAGATTCGGACTAGACCCTGCCTCTGCTGGGGGGGCTGCAGACTTGGGGAAAGGAGGGGTGCGGAGGGGCTGGGGGGCCCCCACCCGGAGAGCATTTGTACAAAGGAAATGTGAAAACCCAGCAAGGAATAAAATCTTGTTTTTCTTATGTGCAGCGGCTGGGTCAGGCTGTGACTGGGGGGGGCTGGGCAAGGGCTGGTGTCTCTGGGGGGGAGGGGAGTGGGCAGTGACCCAGGAGGGGCAAGGGCTGGTGTCTCTGGGGGGGAGGGGAGTGGGCAGTGACCCGGGGAGGAGGAGGGGCTGGTGTCTCTGGGGGGGAGGGGAGTGGGCAGTGACCCGGGGAGGGGGAGAGGGAGGGGCTGGTGTGTCTGGGCGGGAGGGGAGTGGGCAGTGACCCGGGGAGGGGGAGAGGGAGGGGCTGGTGTGTCTGGGCGGGAGGGGAGTGGGCAGTGACCCGGGGAGGGGGAGGGGCTGGTGTCTCTGGGGGGGGAGGGGAGTGGGCAGTGACCCGGGGAGGGGTAAGGGCTGGTGTCTCTGGGGGGGGAGGGGAGTGGGCAGTGACCCGGGGAGGGGCAAGGGCTGGTGTGTCTGGAGGGGAGGGGAGTGGGCAGTGACCCGGGGAGGGGGAGGGGCTGGGTCAGGCTGTGACTGGGGGGGCTGGGGTCTCTGGGGGGGAGGGGAGTGGGCAGTGATGGGGGGGCTGGGCAAGGGCTGGTGTCTCTGGGGGGGGGAGTGGGCAGTGACCTGGGGAGGGGCTGGGCAAGGGCTGGTGTCTCTGGGGGGGGGGGGAGTGGGCAGTGACCTGGGGAGGGGCTGGGCAAGGGCTGGTGTCTCTGGGGGGGGGGGAGTGGGCAGTGACCTGGGGAGGGGCTGGGCAAGGGCTGGTGTCTCTGGGGGGGGGGGAGTGGGCAGTGACCTGGGGAGGGGCTGGGCAAGGGCTGGTGTCTCGGGGGGGGGGGGGGGAAGTGGGCTAGCCTGTGACGGGGTGGCAGTGGGGGGCAGGTAGCTGTGGGAGGGGGTGGGGGCAGGGCGGGGCTAGGCTGGCAGTGGGAGGGGGCGGGGCTAGGCTGGCAGTGGAGGGCAGGTGGCAGTGGGGGCGGGGCTAGGCTGGCAGTGGGAGGGGGGCGGGGCTAGGCTGCCTGTCTGTCAGTGAGGCGAGCGTTAAAGGCCGGGCGGGCGGGCCCGTCGGAGGACACTTTCCCGGGGACGCCAGGGCGCCTGCGCAGCGCTTTAAGGCCTCTCAGGCTCGGCATTTAAAGGTGAGGCGGCGGTGTCGGCCAACCTAGGTGGCACCCGCCCCTGTGCCTTTAAGAGGCCGGGCCGCCGCGAGGGGGCCGCATTAAAGGGGAGGTCTTGGTGTCGGCCGACTCTGTCCCCGTGGCGCCGCGCCTGCCCCTTTAAGTCGGGGCGGGGCCGGAGGCGGAGGGGGATTAACAAGATGGCGGCGGCGGCCTGAGCCCCGGAGCGCGAGCGGCGGGTGAGCAGCGGGGACGGGGCAACGGGGGCTGGGGGGTAGGTGAGGGGGGGCTGGGAGACGGGCCGGGGGGGGCTGGGGGGTAGGTGAGGGGGGGCGGGGAGACGGGGGGGGTAGGTGAGGGGGGGCGGGGAGACGGGCTGGGGGGGCTGGGGGGTAGGTGAGGGGGGCTGGGAGACAGGCCGGGGGGGGGCTGGGGGCTGGGAGACAGGCCGGGGGAGGCTGGGGGGTAGGTGAGGGGAGGCAGGAGGGGCTGGGGGGTAGGTGAGGGGGGGCTGGGAGACAGGCCGGGGGGGGGGGCTGGGGGGTAGGTGAGGGGGGGCGGGGAGACGGGCCGGGGGGGGGCTGGGGGGTAGGTGAGGGGGGGCGGGGAGACGGGCCGGGGGGGGCTGGGGGGTAGGTGAGGGGGGGCGGGGAGGCGGGGGGGTAGGTGAGGGGGGGCTGGGAGACGGGCCGGGGGGGAGGCGGGGGGGGTAGGTGAGGGGAGGCAGGGGGGGCTGGGGGTAGGTGAGGGGGGGCTGGGAGGCGGGCTGGGGGGTAGGTGAGCTGAGGCAGGGGGGGTTGGGGGTAGGTGAGGGGGGGGCTGGGAGGCGGGCCGGGGGGGGCTGGGGGGTAGGTGAGCTGAGGCAGGGGGGGTTGGGGGTAGGTGAGGGGGGGCTGGGAGGCGGGCCGGGGGGGCTGGGGGGTAGGTGAGGGGAGGCAGGGGGGGCTGGGAATAGGTGAGGGGGGGCTGGGAGGCGGGCCGGGGGGGGCTGGGGGGTAGGTGAGGGGAGGCAGGGGGGGCTGGGGGTAGGTGAGGGGGGGCTGGGAGGCGGGTCGGGGGGGGCTGGGGGGTAGGTGAGGGGAGGCAGGGGGGGCTGGGGGTAGGTGAGGGGGGGCTGGGAGGCGGGCTGGGGGGTAGGTGAGCTGAGGCAGGGGGGGTTGGGGGTAGGTGAGGGGGGGGCTGGGAGGCGGGCCGGGGGGGGCTGGGGGGTAGGTGAGCTGAGGCAGGGGGGGTTGGGGGTAGGTGAGGGGGGGCTGGGAGGCGGGCCGGGGGGGCTGGGGGGTAGGTGAGGGGAGGCAGGGGGGGCTGGGAATAGGTGAGGGGGGGCTGGGAGGCGGGCCGGGGGGGGCTGGGGGGTAGGTGAGGGGAGGCAGGGGGGGCTGGGGGTAGGTGAGGGGGGGCTGGGAGGCGGGCCGGGGGGGGGCTGGGGGGTAGGTGAGGGGAGGCGGGGGGGCTGGGAGCGGCCCCCGGGTCAGACCAATGGTCCGCCCAGCCCGGCGCTGGGGCTGATCCAGTGGCCCCGCCCAGCGAGGAGCGCGCGGCTCTCGTGGTCCCTGCTGCGGGGTGGGCGCCGCACGTGCCCCCCCGGGGAGGGTGGCTCAGGGGTTGGAGCAGGGCCTGCCTACGCAGGGTTGGGAGTTCGATGCTTGAGGGGCCTTTGGGGCTTTGGGCAGAATCTGCCAGGGATGGTACTTGGTCCCGCGGGGGGGCGCTGGACTGAGGTCCCTTCCAGTTCTAGGCGATCTTTGTCCCTCACTCCCCAGGGGAGCGGAGCAATGTGGCCCCCCAGCCGCCACTGGCCCCCCAGCCGCCACTGGCCCCCCAGCCGGTTGTTCCTCTGGTCTGCGAGGAGGGGCAGAGCCTGGGGTGGAGGGAGCTTGTCTCCGCCCTGGGTGTCCTCTCACTAGTCACCTCCGCTGAGTGGTCCCAACTAACTGAGACCCATTCGTTTGGGGGTCCAGTGGGGATCACGTTTCCCGTGTGTAGAGTTCTGCTTGTAGCGGTGCTGAATTGCAGGTGCCCGTTTGGGACCCGCTCACCCAGTTGTGTGCAGTCTCTGGGTAGCTTTGAGTTTAACTTACCTGGAGTCATTTTCCATCAGCCATACGTTTTGCTGCTTTCCCGGGGGAGGGGTTGTGGGCTGGACTAGGAGCCATTGGAATCGGGCGGGGCGGGGGAGTATGGAGAGGTGTTGGCAGGAGGGGCACACATTGGGGATGGCGTGGGAGCAGGAATGGCTGTTGGTGGGGTGGGGCGGAGGGTTATGACAGGAGCTATGGGGAGGGAATTGTGATTTGGCAATAAGGCAAGATGGGGAAGAGGGGCACTGGAGTCTCCCATCAGAGTACCCTGCTCCTGCTCCCACCACCCAGAAACCCCGTCTCTGCCAGTGGCACCCCTCCTCCACATTCCCAGGTCCAGGGGCATTGCTCTGTTCCTGTCAAACAGCCTGTGGAAAGCCAAGGCTGACTTCTGCCAAGCGCTCGGGCCCTGGGGGGTCTGTGGGGTGCAGCATCGAGGAAGGGGGGGGGTGTCCCAGCACTTCACAGCTCTGCCCCTCTGTCTCCCGCAGGCAGCGCATCGCCGGCAACATGGACCCGGCGTGCGGGGCCATCGTGCACGTAGACTTCCCTGAGATCACCAGCGCCCTGCTGGAGAACCTGAACCAGCAGCGGGTGGAGGGCAAGCTCTGTGACATCTCCATCCACGTGCAGGGCCGGGTCTTCCGGGCCCACCGGGCCGTGCTGGCCGCCTCCTCGCCCTACTTCCACGACCAGGTGCTGCTCAAGAACATGACGTCCATCGTGCTGCCCAATGTCATGGACCCGGGTGCCTTCGAGACCGTGCTGGGCTCTGCCTACACCGGCAAGCTCAGCATGGCCTCGGACGAGATCGTCAACTTCCTCACCGTGGGCAGCGTGCTGCAGATGTGGCACATCGTGGACAAGTGCACGGAGCTGCTCAAGGAGGGGCGGGGCGCCGCCGGCCCCTCGCCCTCCTCCTCCTTCCGCGCCCACTCCAGTCGCACAAGCGAGAACCAGTCCCCCAGCAGCAGCAACTACTTCAGCCCCCGGGAGACGGGCGAGGGGCCAGAGCATGGGGCAGCAAAGTACCCTCTGCGGGGGGCGGCGGGCGGCGTGGAACGGGACGGATCGGAGGGACCAGACGAGGAGGTGATCTTCCAGGCCGAGAAGGGCCCTGCCCGCGGCCCTGAGCCCTTCTCTGGGGGCAGCCGGTTCCTCCTGGAGACAGACGATGACGTGAGCGACAGCGGCGGGGACGGTGGGGGTGGGGGGCGGCGCCCAGCCTACGTGCAGCCCAGCATCGTGCCCCAAAAGCAGTGGGTGTACATCAAGAAGGAGCGGCCGCAGGAGGACCTGGTACTGACCTGCGAGGAGGACGAGGACCCGGTGGAGGTGGGGCCCGCCCCTGGTGAGCCCCCCCTGAGCATCAGTGACGTGCGCACGCTGACCCAGCCTTCCGGGGCCAAGCTGGAGGAGCAGGTCAACTTCTGTGAGTCCTCGGAGGACTTCCCCTCGGCCTACGAGGGCCTGGAGGAGGGGCCGGGGGCCGGCAGCAGCTTCGCCCAGCGCTCCCTCATGCCCATGGACATGCAGGGCAACCAGATCCTGGTCTTCCCCCCGCAGGCGCCTGTGGAGCATGGGGCCGTGCAGCTGGCGGCTGGCTCGGGTGACGGCAACAAGATCTTCATGTGCCACTGCGGCAAGGCCTTCTCCCACAAGAGCATGCGGGACCGGCACGTCAACATGCACCTCAACCTGCGCCCCTTCGACTGCCCCGTCTGCAACAAGAAGTTCAAGATGAAGCACCACCTGACGGAGCACATGAAGACCCACACTGGTCTCAAGCCCTACGAGTGCGACGTCTGCGCCAAGAAGTTCATGTGGCGCGACAGCTTCATGCGCCACAAGGGGCACTGCGAGCGGCGGCACCGCCTGGCGGCCCCGGGCACCCCCTCCAAGAAAGAGCACGCTGGCGGGGCAGGGGAGGGCGACTGGGCAGCGCTGCGGGAGGGCCAGGCTGCAGGGCGGTCTCCCCGCAGCGAACTGGGCTTTAGCGGGGGCACTGGGGCCAAGATGTGACCGCGGGGAGCTCCCTCCCCAACGGACCCTGGGGTGCAGAGACGCCCCCTCCTGCTGCCAGGGTGCCTCCTGGAACCCGCTGCACAGACTTACCAGTGAATGGACCCCTGCCCGCATTGGCCGCCTCTTCCCATTATGCTGTGGGGCAGGGAGGGGAGCTGGGGGAGACGGGAGCAGTGATGATTGTACAGACTGAAATCTCTCTCGGGCCCCTAAATTGTGAATCCCTTCCCCCTGCCATTCTGGGGCTAGGAGGGGGCTGGATTCCTTGGCCTGTGGCTTTGTGGGTCCCTAGCTGTGTGCCCGGGCGGAGGCTAGGACTCCTGGGTCCTTGAGGAACTTGTAACACTAACCCCGTCCTTGCTGGGTGGGGACCCCTCCCATGCACATGATGGGCTAAGGAGCTGGGGGGGTCTTTATGGGGCGTGCCCCTCTGTGCTGTATGTAGCAGGCCGACCTGTGGGTCGGTGAGTCTGTGTCCCTGTCTATCCAGCCGTCTGTGATTTACTTGCGTTTTCTCGTCTGTGTAATGGAATCTGCCACCCACTCCTCTGTCCCTTCTTGAGCGTGGGCCCGGCCCCATCTCCCCTCAGGCCAGCCCACCTCCACCCTGGAGCCGGGCCTCCTGGCCGTGGGGGATCCGGGGCTGGGCCCAGCGGCAGGCGGGCAGGGGGCGCTGGAGATGGACCGCAGCATGCTGGAAGGGCAGGGAAGAAGTATAATGCCTTGTGGGACTCACGCTGAGACGCCCTGGGCTGCTGTGCTCCCGCTAGCCCGCCCAGCCCAGGAGCAGCTGCCCAGGTGGGCTGTGGGTGGCTGAGCGCTCACCAGGATTAGCAGGGTCAGTTCGGGGCAGGGACCAGAGCAGAGCTGGCCTCTGGGGGGGATAGGACCCATGTCCCCCTCACTTTGTAGTGGGGGTTCCTCTGTCCCTCCCTGGAACAGCGCCCCCTTCTGACCTGCTCCCGTCCCTCCAGCTCTTCCCTCCCTGGGGGCCAGAGCCCCTCCAGGGCTGGCCTGGCCCGCACCCCCTTCCCACAGAGAGAAGCTGCAGGTTGGTACTACACCCTCCCCGGCCCCACGGGGCATTCCAGGGGGAAGGGCTGGTTCCCGGGTATTTGTTTTAGTAATCCCCCCATAGCAAACTGAGCAGGGATAAGGGGGGGCTCTAACACCCCCCCACCCAGCGCTGGGCTAGTGGGGAAGCTGCTGCTCTGGGCCTGCAGATTCCTGGGTTCTCTCCCCAGCTCTGGGGCCTGAGGGGCAGGACTGGAAGCCAGGACCCCTGGGTTCTCTCCCCAGCCGTGGGTTAGCAGTGGGGTCCGGTAGGGTGAAGGGATTGGGGGAGGGGAGCCAGGACTCCTAGGTTCTCTCCCCAGCCGTGGGTTAGCAGTGGGGTGCGGTAGGGTGAAGGGGTTGGGGGAGGGGAGCCAGGACTCCTAGGTTCTCTCCCCAGCCGTGGGTTAGCAGTGGGGTGCGGTAGGGTGAAGGGGTTGGGGGAGGGGAGCCAGGACTCCTGGGTTCTCTCCCCAGCCGTGGGTTAGCAGTGGGGTGCGGTAGGGTGAAGGGGTTGGGGGAGGGGAGCCAGGACTCCTAGGTTCTCTCCCCAGCCGTGGGTTAGCAGTGGGGTGCGGTAGGGTGAAGGGGTTGGGGGAGGGGAGCCAGGACTCCTGGGTTCTCTCCCCAGCCGTGGGTTAGCAGTGGGGTGCGGTAGGGTGAAGGGATTGGGGGAGGGGAGCCAGGACTCCTAGGTTCTCTCCCCAGCCGTGGGTTAGCAGTGGGGTGCGGTAGGATGAAGGGGTTCGGGGAGGGGAGCCAGGACTCTCCCCAGCCATGGGTTAGCAGTGGGGTCCGGTAGGGTGAAGGGGTTGGGGGAGGGGAGCCAGGACTCCTGGGTTCTCTCCCCAGCCGTGGGTTAGCTGTGGGGTGCGGTAGGGTGAAGGGGTTGGGGGAGGGGAGCCAGGACTCCTGGGTTCTCTCCCCAGCCGTGGGTTAGCAGTGGGGTGCGGTAGGGTGAAGAGGTTGGGGGAGGGGAGCCAGGACTCCTGGGTTCTCTCCCCAGCCGTGGGTTAGCAGTGGGGTGCGGTAGGGTGAAGGGGCTGGGAGAGAGGAGCCAGGACTCCTGGGTTCTCCTCGTTACAGAGTAAGTCTCCCCCCGTTGTACCTCTGTGCCTGTTTTCCCTGCTGCAGCCTGGGGTGCTGCTCCCCCTCCTGGCGCAGAGGAGCTGGGTGCGGTGCGTCTGCTGTGCTCAGAGCAGGGCTCCCTGCTCCCCGTCCCCATGGCTCCCCCTCCTGGCGCAGAGGAGCTGGGTGCGGTGCGTCTGCTGTGCTCAGAGCAGGGCTCCCTGCTCCCCGTTCCCGTGGCTCCCCCTCCTGGCGCAGAGGAGCTGGGTGCGGTGCGTCTGCTGTGCTCAGAGCAGGGCTCCCTGTTCCCGTGGCTCCCCCTCCTGGCGCAGAGGAGCTGGGTGCGGTGCGTCTGCTGTGCTCAGAGCAGGGCTCCCTGCTCCCCGTCCCCGTGGCTCCCCCTCCTGGCGCAGAGGAGCTGGGTGCGGTGCGTCTGCTGTGCTCAGAGCAGGACTCCCTGCTCCCCGTCCCCGTGGCTCCCCCTCCTGGCGCAGAGGAGCTGGGTGCGGTGCGTCTGCTGTGCTCAGAGCAGGGCTCCCTGCTCCCCGTCCCCGTGGCTCCCCCTCCTGGCGCAGAGGAGCTGGGTGCGGTGCGTCTGCTGTGCTCAGAGCAGGGCTCCCCGTCCCCGTGGCTCCCCCTCCTGGCGCAGAGGAGCTGGGTGCGGTGCGTCTGCTGTGCTCAGAGCAGGGCTCCCTGCTCCCCGTCCCCGTGGCTCCCCCTCCTGGCGCAGAGGAGCTGGGTGCGGTGCGTCTGCTGTGCTCAGAGCAGGGCTCCCCGTCCCCGTGGCTCCCCCTCCTGGCGCAGAGGAGCTGGGTGCGGTGCGTCTGCTGTGCTCAGAGCAGGGCTCCCTGCTCCCCGTCCCCGTGGCTCCCCCTCCTGGCGCAGAGGAGCTGGGTGCGGTGCGTCTGCTGTGCTCAGAGCAGGGCTCCCCGTTCCCGTGGCTCCCCCTCCTGGCGCAGAGGAGCTGGGTGCGGTAAGTCTGCTGTGCTCAGAGCAGGGCTCCCCGTTCCCGTGGCTCCCCCTCCTGGCGCAGAGGAGCTGGGTGCGGTGCGTCTGCTGTGCTCAGAGCAGGGCTCCCTGCTCCCCGTCCCCGTGGCTCCCCCTCCTGGCGCAGAGGAGCTGGGTGCGGTGCGTCTGCTGTGCTCAGAGCAGGGCTCCCTGCTCCCCGTCCCCGTGGCTCCCCCTCCTGGCGCAGAGGAGCTGGGTGCGGTGCGTCTGCTGTGCTCAGAGCAGGGCTCCCTGCTCCCCGTCCCCGTGGCTCCCCCTCCTGGCGCAGAGGAGCTGGGTGCGGTGCGTCTGCTGTGCTCAGAGCAGGGCTCCCTGCTCCCCGTCCCCGTGGCTCCCCCTCCTGGCGCAGAGGAGCTGGGTGCGGTGCGTCTGCTGTGCTCAGAGCAGGGCTCCCTGCTCTCCGTCCCCTTGGCTCCCCCTCCTGGCGCAGAGGAGCTGGGTGCGGTGCGTCTGCTGTGCTCAGAGCAGGGCTCCCTGCTCCCCGTCCCCGTGGCTCCCCCTCCTGGCGCAGAGGAGCTGGGTGCGGTGCGTCTGCTGTGCTCAGAGCAGGGCTCCCTGCTCCCCGTTCCCGTGGCTCCCCCTCCTGGCGCAGAGGAGCTGGGTGTGGTACGTCTGCTGTGCTCAGAGCAGGGCTCCCCGTTCCCCGTCCCTGTGGCTCCCCCTCCTGGCGCAGAGGAGCTGGGTGTGGTGCGTCTGCTGTGCTCAGAGCAGGGCTCCCTGCTCCCCGTCCCCGTGGCTCCCCCTCCTGGTGCAGAGGAGCTGGGTGTGGTACGTCTGCTGTGCTCAGAGCAGGGCTCCCCGTTCCCGTGGCTCCCCCTCCTGGTGCAGAGGAGCTGGGTGCGGTGCGTCTGCTGTGCTCAGAGCAGGGCTCCCTGCTCCCCGTCCCCGTGGCTCCCCCTCCTGGTGCAGAGGAGCTGGGTGTGGTACGTCTGCTGTGCTCAGAGCAGGGCTCCCCGTTCCCGTGGCTCCCCCTCCTGGTGCAGAGGAGCTGGGTGCGGTGCATCTGCTGTGCTCAGAGCAGGGCTCCCCGGTCCCCGTCCCCGTCCCCGTGGCTCCCCCTCCGGAGCTGGGTGTGGTACGTCTGCTGTGCTCAGAGCAGGGCTCCCCGTTCCCTGTCCCCGTCCCCGTGGCTCCCGTCTCGTCCCTTTTGTAACTTGATTCTGTTGGTTTTTTAATGTCTATAAATATTTATTGGTCTGTTGACGCCTGGCTCCTGCCTCTTATTGTTCCAGTGCCCCCGAGGGGGATAGTCACCCACGGGCAGCGCCCCTCCAGGAATGGACCCCAAAATGGCATGAGGTCCCCCCGGCTGGGATCCCCTCCGGCCAAGTCCCCCTCTATGCCAAGCTGGGGCCCTGGACGCAGCCGGCCCCCCAACGCCCTGGCACATGCTGTTTTGAGGTTCCTGTCTGTCCTTGTTGCTGGTTATATCACACACACCCGGTCCCGTTACACAACCAGCACAGCAAGCCAGATTCACAGCCCAAAGGGGCTGGGCATGGGGTTATATAACCCCCCCCCCCCCGTGGGGCACAGGATAAAAGCAACCCCACAACTGGTTTGAGCCCAAACGCAGGGGAAGAGCTGGGTGACACTCCAAACGCTCCACCCCAGTGAGTCGGCAGGAGGGTGGGGGTTCAGAGCTTGCGGTCTCTGGATTTGGAGGGGTCCTGGAAGCTGATCCTTTTGGGCTGAGGGACTGTTGGGGGGCCCTGGGGGCTGATCCCACTGGGCTGGGGGAACTGGTGGGGTCAGAGCTTGGGTGTTTGGATTTGGGGGGCTCTGGGGGCTGATCCCACTGGATGGCAGGTGCTGGGGGGACTAGTGGGTGTAGGGGCCTACAGGCTGGGTGGTTTGTGGTAGCACCCCATGTTCTCTGGCCTTGGGTGCAATGGGGAGCGTGCGGGGGGGGGCGGCTCTCACCAGCCTGAGTCTCTCCCTGCAGCTTCTGTTACGACGCCCCTCAGGATGGCTCTGCGAATGGCCCCCCTACTGCTCCTGGCCTTAGCATGGGAGGCCTGGGGAGAGAGGTGAGCAGGGTGGGGGGGGGAATCCCCAAACTCCTTCCCCCCCCCATGCCACGGGGCAGGAGAGCGAGTCCTGCGCAACCCCCCAGGGGCAACAGGACCAGTTACAGGGAGGGGCGGTCACGGGGCCAGTCCTGGGGCTGGGGGCCCTGACTCTGCCTATGGGGCTTTGCAGGGAGAAGCCCGAATTCTGCAGGGAAGTTGCTGAATGTTTCAACTTTGACCTCAACTGCACCAGCCCTGACTACCAGGTGAGGCCCCGGGGGAGAGGGAGACCTTGCTGAGACCCCCCCCATCTCTGGGGGGGGAGCAGGGACTCCCCCATGCTCTGCCCCACAGGGCCGGCTTTACCCCCCCTCAGCCTGGGTCAGCACCCGCGTGAACAGCACCTACGCTGCGGCCAAGGTGACCGGCTTCTGGCGCCTCCTCCGCTACATCCAGGGCCAGAACCAGCTGGGTAAGGTGACCCCCGGAGCCCCTCACGCAGCCCCCCCCCGCCAGCCTCAGACCCCCCCCGAGAGATCCCCCAGAGCCCCTCACGCAGCCCCCCCCGCCAGCCTCAGACCCCCCCCGAGAGATCCCCATGTAGCCCCTCCCCCGCCAGCCCCAGACCCCCGCCCGGAGAGATCCCCCCTGCAGCCCCTCCCTCTGCCCTGCAGCCCCCCCCCGCCAGCCTCAGACCCCCCCCGAGAGATCCCCCAGAGCCCCTCACGCAGCCCCCCCCCGCCAGCCCCAGACCCCCCCCGAGAGATCCCCCATGTAGCCTCTCCCCCGCCAGCCTCAGACCCCCCCCGAGAGATCCCCCATGTAGCCCCTCCCCCACCAGCCTCAGACCCCCCCGGAGAGATCCCCATGTAGCCCCTCCCCCGCCAGCCTCAGACCCCCCCCCCCGGAAAGATCCCCCAGAGCCCCTCACGCAGCTCCCCCCCGCCAGCCTCAGACCCCCCCCCGGAGAGATCCCCCATGTAGCCCCTCCCCTGCCGCCCCTCCCCTGCCAGCCTCAGACCCCCCCCGGAGAGAACCCCCATGTAGCCTCTCCCCTGCCAGCCTCAGACCCCCCCCCGGAGAGATCCCCCTGCAGCTCCTCCCCCGCCAGCCTCAGACCCCCCCCGAGAGATCCCCCATGTAGCCCCTCCCCTGCAGCCCCTCCCCTGCCAGCCCCAGACCCCCCCCCGAGAGATCCCCCATGTAGCCCCTCCCCTGCCGCCCCTCCCCTGCCAGTCTCAGACCCCCCCCCGAGAGATCCCCCATGTAGCCCCTCCCCTGCCGCCCCACCCCCGCCAGCGTCAGACCCCCCCCCGGAGAGATCCTCCATGTAGCCCCTTCCCTGCAGCCCCTCCCCCGCCAGTCTCAGACCCCCCCCCGGAGAGATCCCCCATGTAGCCCCTCCCCTGCCGCCCCTCCCCTGCCAGCCCCAGACCCCCCCCGAGAGATCCCCCATGTAGCCCCTACACTGCAGCCCCTCCCCTGCCAGCCTCAGACCCCCCCCCCCGGAGAGATCCCCCCTGCAGCCCCTCTTCTGCCAGCCTCAGACCCCCCCCCGAGAGATCCCCCATGTAGCCCCTCCCCTGCCGCCCCTCCCCTGCCAGCCTCAGACCCTCCCCCGGAGAGATCCCCCATGTAGCCCCTCCCCTGCCGCCCCTCCCCCGCCAGCCTCAGACCCCCCCCCCCGGAGAGATCCCCCATGTAGCCCCTCCACTGCAGCCCCTCCCCCGCCAGTCTCAGACCCCCCCCGGAGAGATCCCCCATGTAGCCCCTCCACTGCAGCCCCTCCCCCGCCAGTCTCAGACCCCCCCCCGGAGAGATCCCCCATGTAGCACCTCCACTGCAGCCCCTCCCCCGCCAGTCTCAGACCCCCCCCCGGAGAGATCCCCCATGTAGCCCCTCCACTGCAGCCCCTCCCCCGCCAGTCTCAGACCCCCCCTGGAGAGATCCCCCATGTAGCCCCTCCACTGCAGCCCCTCCCCCGCCAGCCTCAGACCCCCTCCCCCGGAGAGATCCCACATGTAGACCCTCCCCTGCAGCCCCTCCCCCGCCAGCCTCAGACCCCCCCCCGGAGAGATCCCCCATGTAGCCACTCCCCTGCAGCCCCTCCCCCGCCAGTCTCAGACCCCCCCCCCGGAGAGATCCCCCATGTAGCCCCTCCCCTGCCGCCCCTCCCCCGCCAGTCTCAGACCCCCCCCCGAGAGATCCCCCATGTAGCCCCTCCCCTGCCGCCCCTCCCCTGCCAGCCTCAGACCCCCCCCCGAAGAGATTCCCCATGTAGCCCCTCCCTCTGCCCTGCAGCCCCTCCCCCGCCAGTCTCAGACCCCCCCCGGAGAGATCCCCCATGTAGCCCCTCCACTGCAGCCCCTCCCCCGCCAGTCTCAGACCCCCCCCGGAGAGATCCCCCATGTAGCCCCTCCACTGCAGCCCCTCCCCCGCCAGCCTCAGACCCCCTCCCCCGGAGAGATCCCACATGTAGCCCCTCCCCTGCAGCCCCTCCCCCGCCAGCCTCAGACCCCCCCCGGAGAGATCCCCCATGTAGCCACTCCCCTGCAGCCCCTCCCCTGCCAGTCTCAGACCCCCCCCCCGGAGAGATCCCCATGTAGCCCCTCCCCTGCCGCCCCTCCCCCGCCAGCCTCAGACCCCCCCCCGAAGAGATTCCCCATGTAGCCCCCTCCCTCTGCCCTGCAGCCCCTCCCCTGCCAGCCTCAGACCCCCCCCCCCCCAGAGATCCCCCATGTAGCCCCTCCACTGCAGCCCCTCCCCTGCCAGCCTCAGACCCCCCCCCCCCCCACTGGAGAGATCCCCCATGTAGCCCCTCCCCTGCCGCTCCTCCCCTGCCAGCCTCAGACCCCCCCCGGAGAGATCCCCCATGTAGCCCCTCCCCTGCCAGCCTCAGACCCCCCCCCCCGGAGAGATCCCCCATGTAGCCCCTCCACTGCAGCCCCTCCCCTGCCAGCCTCAGACCCCCCCCCGAGAGATCCCCATGTAGCCCCTCCCCTGCCAGCCTCAGACCCCCCCCCGAGAGATCCCCCATGTAGCCCCTCCCCTGCCGCCCCTCCCCCGCCAGCCTCAGACCCCGCCCCCCGGAGAGATCCCCATGTAGCCCCTCCCCTGCTGCCCCTCCACTGCCAGCCCCAGACCCACCCCCAGAGAGATCCCCCATGTAAGCCCCTCCCTCTGCCCTGCAGCCCCTCCCCTCCCTGTCTGACCCCCCCCCGAGAGCCAACAGCTCCCTGACCCCCCCAAGTAATTCCCACCCCATTGCCCCAGCCATATGCCCCTCTGCTCCCAGTTTGACCCCCCCCAGAGAGCCCACAGCTCCCCAACCCCCATATTCCCTGGCCAGCCACATGCCCCTCTGTGACCCCCCACAGTCCCCACCCATATTCCTGTCAGGTTCCCCCAAGCCCCACAACCTCCCATGGAGACCCTCCAGGCCCCCACCCTCATAATAAGCCCAAGAATCTGCCAGGCCTCCACTGCTCCCCATGATCCAGGTGTCAGAGACCCCATGACCCCGAGAACCTCCCCCTCCCACCTGAGGCCCCCGAGGTTAAGGGGGGAATGCTGGGGGCTGGGCCGCCCCTCCCCCCCCGGGCTGCTTCATGTTGAGTGGAGCAGGCCCAGGAGGAAAAGGGGTCAGGCTGGGGGGGTGGAATCCGAGCAAATGTGCCAACCCCCCCCCCCCCCCAGGAGTGAAGATCCCCATGACGGCCCCGGTTCTGACCCGCGTGGAGCAGCCTGCTGGGGAGATGCAGGAGTTCACGGTGTCCTTCCTGCTGCCCGCAGCCCGGAGGGACCACCCCCCGCAGCCCACGAGCCCACGGTGAGTGACCCCCCGAGCTCCCCACGGGCCTGCCCCAAGGGACCCCCCCCGAGCTCCCCACTGCTCCCCACGGGCCTGCCCCAAGTGACCCCCCCGAGCTCCCCACTGCTCCCCACGGGCCTGCCCCAAGTGACCCCCCGAGCTCCCCCACTGCTCCCCACGGGCCTGCCCCAAGTGACCCCCCGAGCTCCCCACTGCTCCCCACGGGCCTGCCCCAAGTGACCCCCCCCCGAGCTCCCCACTGCTCCCCACGGGCCTGCCCCAAGTGACCCCCCCCGAGCTCCCCACTGCTCCCCACGGGCCTGCCCCAAGTGACCCCCCCCGAGCTCCCCACGGGCCTGCCCCAAGTGACCCCCCCCCGAGCTCCCCACTGCTCCCCCACGGGCCTGCCCAAGTGACCCCCCCCCGAGCTCCCCACTGCTCCCCACGGGCCTGCCCCAAGTGACCCCCCCCCGAGCTCCCCACTGCTCCCCACGGGCCTGCCCCAAGTGACCCCCCCGAGCTCCCCACTGCTCCCCACGGGGCCTGCCCCAAGTGACCCCCCCCTGAGCTCCCCACTGCTCCCCCACGGGCCTGCCCCAAGTGACCCCCCAAGTGACCCCCCCGAGCTCCCCACTGCTCCCCACGGGCCTGCCCCAAGTGACCCCCCCGAGCTCCCCACTGCTCCCCACGGGCCTGCCCCAAGTGACCCCCCCGAGCTCCCCACTGCTCCCCACGGGCCTGCCCCAAGTGACCCCCCCGAGCTCCCCACTGCTCCCCACGGGCCTGCCCCAAGTGACCCCCCCGAGCTCCCCACTGCTCCCCACGGGCCTGCCCCAAGTGACCCCCCCACTCTCCCAATGGAGCCCCTCTCCCACTACTCCCTATGGAGCCCCCCCCACTGCTCCCCACAGGCCCTGCCCCAAGTGACCCTCCGCAAGCTCCTCACGGAGCCCCCCCACTGCTACCCACGGGGACCCCCTCCCACGCTGCTCCCCACTCTCCCAATGGAGCCCCTCTCCCACTACTCCCTATGGAGCCCCCCCCACTGCTCCCCACAGGCCCTGCCCCGAGTGACTCCCCCCCCCCACTCTCCCAATGGAGCCCCTCTCCCACTACTCCCTATGGAGCCCCCCCCACTGCTCCCCACAGGCCCTGCCCCGAGTGACTCTCCCCCCCCCACTCTCCCAATGGAGCCCCTCTCCCACTACTCCCTATGGAGCCCCCCCCCACTGCTCCCCACAGGCCCTGCCCCAAGTGACCCTCCCCAAGCTCCTCACGGAGCCCCCCCACTGCTACCCACGGGGACCCCCTCCCACGCTGCTCCCCACCAAACTCGCTCTGTGACCCTGACTGCCCCATCTACCCTTGGAGGCTGCTGTGAATAACCCGTGTTCCCTTCGTTGCCCCAACCCCACTACCTGGGGGCTGCCCCACAGCTCCCTGCCTGGCTGGGACTCTCTGCCTCTCTCTGGCCCAGGTTTTCCTCCAGCAGTTCCCGGCTCTGCCTGTCTACGTTCGCTCCTTTGGGGGGTGGCTCACAGATGCCAACCGTGGGGCCCACGTCCGGGCCCTGGACGCCTCCCTGGAACGGGACGCCCGGCCCTTCGAGCGCACCTGGCACTACGCGGCCGGCTACAACAGGTGGGGCAGGAGGCTGGGCCAGGCAGAGCCAGTGATCCCCGTGGGGGATGGAAACGCTTGGAGCCAGGGCCACCTCCCCCCCAGCTCCCCCTCCCCAGGTGCAGCTGCAGGGCCACTGGGGGGGCACCCCCGAGTCAGGCCCAAACCATTGGGGCATGGCCCCATGCTGGGGGCTGGGAGGGTTCTCAGATTTGGGGCTGTCTCTGATAGACACCTATTTTCCCCCTCCCCCCAATCTGCTCACTGTAGGGGGTGGGGGGCTGCTCTGAGCTACCACCCCCACCCCCTCAAACCTAGCGGGGGGGGACTTTGCCCCCTTCTGCCTGCCCCCAACCTGCCTCTGCTCTGGCAGACTGTGGGGGCAGCTCCAGGGGTTCTAGCCCCCCCCTTTCTCAGAGCAGCTGCAGGGAGGGGGCAGAGGCTTGACCCATTGCTCACAGGGAGGGGGTGAGGGTAATAGGACAGACGGATCCATTGCTTAGGGAGGGGGCAGAGGCTTGACCCATTGCTCACAGGGAGGGGGTGAGGGTAATAGGACAGACGGATCCATTGCTTGGGGGGGGGAGAGCAGACTGACCCATTGCTCACAGGGAGGGGGTGAGGGTAATAGGACAGACGGATCCATTGCTTGGGGGGGGGGGAGAGCAGACTGACCCATTGCTCACAGGGAGGGGGTGAGGGTAAGAGGACAGACGGATCCATTGCTATGGGGGGGGAGCAGACTGACCCATTGCTCACAGGGAGGGGGTGAGGGTAATAGGACAGACGGATCCATTGCTTGGGGGGGGGAGAGCAGACTGACCCATTGCTCACAGGGAGGGGGTGAGGGTAAGAGGACAGACGGATCCATTGCTGGGGGGGGGAGAGCAGACTGACCCATTGCTCACAGGAGATGGGGAGAAGAAAGCAGACTGATCCACTGATAACAGGAGGCATGGGGGGGGGGAAGAGTGCACTGGCCCATTGCTCACAAAGTGGGGGGGGGGGGTTATCCTCTGTCTGAAGCGGTGGGTTGCGAGGTGTGTGTGTGTGGGGGGGGGGGCTCGGCCTGCAGTGGCTATGATTGGTTGCTCTGCACCAGAAGGTGGGCTAGTGGGGCGGGCAGGCAGCCAATCAAAGGGCTCCAATTCACTGGTGCCACTAACCCCAGCAGCTGAGGGTCCCTGGCGCGGTGGGGGGGAGCATCGGGGTACAAGCTGCAGCAGGCAGGGAGGGGCCCGTTGCACCACAAGGGAGCTGGGGCTGCCTGGGCCCTGGGCATGTGTTACCCCAGGGCGGGGGTAGTGGGTGTCACTGGGACCTGGGGAGGGGGGTGTTCAGGACTCAGCTCTAACATCAGGATCTGGAGGAAAAGGGTTGGGGGGGGGACTTGTTTGTGTGATACAGTCACTGGGGACTGTCACACCAAGGATGGTTACTGGGGTCGGTGGAGGGAGGGTTACTGGAGGGACACTCACCTATCACACCAGAGGGGAAGTTGATGGGGGGGCACATTTACCTGTCGCTTCACGAGGTGGGGGTTTCCCTGGGTGGACATGTTGTGTGTGCAATGTTCCCTCTCATTTTTTTCCATCCCTGTGTGGAATACATTTTTTCTGTGCACCGAGGCAGCTGTGATGTGTACCACCCCCGCAACAGCTGCTGCTGGCTCTCTGCTCGTCAGTCCAGTGCCGTTGAATTTCTCCTGAGTGGCTGCCCAAGCCGGTGGGGGTGTTATTAGGGAGGGGGCAGGTTTCCCTGTGATCCCCCCCAGAACTAGGGAATTAATGGGGGCTGGTTTCCCCATGGCAGTGGGTTCTGGAGGATTAATGGGGGGGCTGGTTTCCCTGTTACCCGGGAGCTGGGGGATTAGTGGGGGGCCGGTTTCCCCTTCCAGCGGGTTGGAGGGGGTAGTGGGGGGCAGGTTGGGGGGATCGCCCCGGGTCCTGACAGCTCCGATGTCTCTCCGCAGCCCCATGAAGCTGTTTGGCCGGCACAACGAGGTCTGGCGCCTGGCGCTGGGGGCCCTGGGCTGCGCCCCAGAGTGACACCCCCCGTCACCCAAGGGGAGCGAGACGCGCCGAAGTCCGAGCTCCCTCGGCCTGCCCCCCCCCCTGCACAATAAAGCCCAGTGGCCGAGGCCGCCCTGTGTCCGAGGCGTGAATTCTGGGGGGGCCCTAAAGCTGGGCGGCGGGAGGGGGGCGGGCATGGCAGACCCGAGCCCCAAAGGGTCTGCCCCGGGGGCAGAGAGCGGGAGCCCGACTGGGGCGGAGCACACGGGGGAGAGGGGAGAGGACCAGGGGGATGGGGGGCGGGGAGAGGGGTGCTGCGGGGGAGGGGCGGGGGGGATGGGAGGGGCTGCAGGAGCGAGGGGCGGGGCGTGTCCGTCTGTCTGTCCCGCCCGCTCCCCGAAAGCGAAAGTGAAGCCGGACGGGTATTTCCAGCCCTGCTGCGCCCCTCACCCCGCACCATGGCTCCGCTCGGCCCCCTGGCCCCGGCCCTGCTGCTCCTGCCCGGTGAGTGCGGTCCGGGAGCGTCCCTCGGCTGTCCTCAGCCCCCCAGTAGCTGTGTCCGTCTGTCCTCAGCCCCCCGGTAGCTGTGTCCGTCTGTCCTCAGCCCCCCCCCCCCCGGTAGCTGTGTCCGTCTGTCCTCAGCCCCCCGGTAGCTGTGTCCGTCTGTCCTCAGCCCCCCCCTCCCCCCGGTAGCTGTGTCCGTCTGTCCTCAGCCCCCCTCCCCCCGGTAGCTGTGTCCGTCTGTCCTCAGCCCCCCTCCCCCCAGTAGCTGTGTCCGTCTGTCCTCAGCCCCCCCAGTAGCTGTGTCCGTCTGTCCTCAGCCCCCCCTCCCCCCAGTAGCTGTGTCCGTCTGTCCTCAGCCCCCCCTCCCCCCGGTAGCTGTGTCCGTCTGTCCTCAGCGCCCCCCCAGTAGCTGTGTCCGTCTGTCCTCAGCCCCCCAGTAGCTGTGTCCGTCTGTCCTCAGCCCCCCCTCCCCCCGGTAGCTGTGTCCGTCTGTCCTCAGTCCCCCCTCCCCCCGGTAGCTGTGTCCGTCTGTCCTCAGTCCCCCCCCCCAGTAGCTGCATCCGTCTGGCCTCAGCCCCCGCCAGGAGTTCTGTCCGTCTGGCCTCAGGTCGCCCCTCCACCGAGCAGCCTGAGCCGCAGGGCTGCCAGGTGTCCGATATTGGTGGCCTCTGTCCAGTAAAAAAGCCAGAATGTACATTTTACATGTCCCGTATTTTCTGCTTTTCTCGGACAGAAAACCGCTTGGGACAGTCTCCCCTGTCGCGGGGGGCGCAGGGGATTTAGCGGGGGCTGCTTTTGTGGCTTGGTTGCTTTTTTGGGTTTTTTTGCTCAACCAATTTTTTTCCCCTGCCATGTTCAGTATTTTTTGTGAAAGTATCTGGCAACCCTACTGTCCGGAAACTCGGCTCCCCCCGCCCCCCTGCCGAGAGACACTGCGAGGCCACCTGCCGGGTGTCCTGCCCCATCCCGTGGGCCCAGCTCATTGCCTATCCTGGCCTTGCACCCCCCATAGGTCATGGGGGCAGGGGGTGCTGTGCTCCCAAGGGGCAGGGAAGAAGGGGGCTGTTTGTGGGGAGCCTGCTGTTTATTGGCGGGGGAGTCACTGCTGGAGAGAGGCATCTGGAGGGTCCGTGTATCCCCACTAACGCCCCCTTCCCGGCCCCCAGGGCTGGCTCTGTGCCTGGCTGCAGTGGGGCCTTCCCGGCTGAGCTGCTGGTTCGTGGAGGAGGCCGGCAGGGGTGCGGGAGTGATGCCAAGCGCTGTGACCCAGCGCCGGGCGCTGCTGATGCTGCGGGGGGCCAGAGCGGGGCACCCTGAGACGGAGCCCGAGTTGCCCCCTGACCTAGAGCCAGGCATGGTGTTCGATATTGCTGGTATGTGCCCTCTCCTGTACCCCCGGTTCCAGCCCCCTCACTATCGCCCTGCTGCCCCCGGGATACCCCCACATCCCATCTGCCCCCCCATGTCCCCACATCCTGCTCCTGCAGTGTCAGCCCCCCAAAACCACCCTACTGCCCCCAGGTTACCCCCACATCCCATCTGTCCCCCCTGTGTCCCCACATCATGCTCCTGCAGTGTCAGCCCCCCAAAACCACCCTACTGCCCCCAGGTTACCCCCACATCCCATCTGCCCCCCCTGTGTCCCCACATCCTGCTCCTGCAGTGTCAGCCCCCCAATACCACCCTACTGCCCCCTGGGGTACCTCCACATCCCATCTGCCCCCCCATATCCCCACATCCTGCTCCTCCAGTGCCAGCCCCCCGATACCACCCTACTGCCCCCGGGATACCCCCACATCCCATCTGCCCCACCTGTGTCCCCACATCCTGCTCCTCCAGTGCCAGCCCCCCGATACCACCCTACTGCCCCCAGGTTACCTCCACATCCCATCTGCCCCCCCGTATCCCCACATCCTGCTCCTCCAGTGCCAGCCCCCCGATACCACCCTACTGCCCCCGGGATACCCCCACATCCCATCTGCCCCCCCGTACTCCCACCCACTGCTCCTCCAGTGCCAGCCCCCTGACACCGCCCAGCTTCTCCCCTCTGCCCCTCCACACTCTCCTCTCACAGCCCCGTCTTTCCCATTCTCCCAAGTGCCTCCCGCCCCCGGCGTCCGGTGCCCTGGTGAGATGGGCACTGGGGTCTCTGTCTCTCTCCCTCAGACTCCGCAGGGGCCCTGCGCCGGGTCCCCCTGCCAGCGGGGGGGCACCCCAAGGAGGGGGAGCTGCCGTCCTGTGAGATCAACGCCTACGCGCCGCAGGAGGCCCACGTGCCCTGGGCAGCCGGCCTGACCCCCGAGCACCGCAGCCCCCCGGGCCTGGGGGGGCCCTGGTTCATCAGCAGCGTCCAGGCCCCCGCCCGGGGCTATGGGGTCAGCACCGTCCTCAAGGCTGAGGAGGCAGCGGGGGCCCAGCCACCAGCAGTCACCATGGCAACTGGTAACCAGGGGAACTAGGGTGGGGAGCAGGGGGAGCCCCTCAGAACCCTGCTGTGGGCACCTCCCGTCTCCTTGGGGCTCCACTTCCTGCCGTGGGGCTCACAGCGCATCCCCAGGGCACTGTCCACATGGTGCTCACAGCCCTGCCCTCCCCTGGGGCACTACGTGAAGCTCGCAGCAGGGTCCTCTGCCCTGTGGCACTGTTCCCGTGGTGCTCACAGCGGTAACCCCCCATCTCTCCCCTCAGCAGTGCTCTCCGTGTTCTCCCGCACCCCCCAGCTGCGCTCCCGCCTGGGCCGCGACGTGCTGCTGGACTGTGGCTTTGCGGCCCCGCCCGGCCCCTTCTCGGTGGAGTGGCGCTACCAGTACCGGGGGGCCGGGCGCGTGGTGCTGGCCTATGATGGGCGGGCAGCCCGGGCCCATGTGGCCGAGGAAGGGGCGCAGCTGTTCCTGGAGGAGGGGCAGGCGGGCACGGACACCAACGTCTCCCTGCGGCTGCACCAGGTCGGGGTGCGGCACGAAGGCACCTACATCTGCACCATCTACCTGCCCCACTTGCACGCCCAGCAGGCCTTGGAGCTGCGCATCGCTGGTGAGTCTGGGGGGCCTCACGCTCCTGCCTCTGTGCCCCGGGGCGTCTCCTGCCCCCCCAGCCTGGTGACACACGTCTGACTCTGTGCCGATGCTCCCACATCCTGTGCTGTGAACCCCAATATTTACCCCTGAGGTGGAGGGGTCCCAGAGCTACCCACATTGGCCCAAGTACCCCTAGACACACAGGCGCTGAGGATGCTGGACAGGGTTGAATGGGACTGATCGCGAATTCCTCCTTCCTCCCAGAGCTGCCTGTGGTGGCACTGGACCCTGTGCCCCCCATGAGGGCGTAGCTCCTCTCCCCCTCCAGGTCACCCTGCACCCCAGCCCTGTCTGGGCCTGCCAGGGGAAGAGGGGCACAAGGCTGGTCCGCGGAGGCCGGTACGGGACCAGTTTCTAAGCTGCTTTCCCCTCAGAGCCCCCTGTGGTGACGCTGCGCCCTGACCCCCTGATGGTGAGCCCTGGGGCGCCGGCTGAGCTGTCCTGCGAGATCTCGGGCTATTTCCCCTTGGACGTGGCGGTGAGCTGGCTGCGCCGGGGCCCAGGCGAGACGGGGGGCGACCTCCTAGAGTACGTGACTGAGACCTGGGAGTCCGGGCATCGGCGTGGCCCCGACGGCACCTACAGCCTGAGCAGCTTTGCCCGCCTGGCGCCCATCCGGACCAGCGACCATGGAGCCACCTACAGCTGCCACGTGACCCACACTGCCCTGGCCACGCCTGTCCGGAAGAGTGTCCAGCTCCGTGTGGCAGGTGGGGCCGGGGCCAGGGGCCATGGCAGGCAATGGGCGGGCTGAGGAGAGAGCAGGGAGGGGGTGACTCTGGAGGTGGGTGCTGGGGGCTCAGGGGGGATGGAGGGGAGAGCGGGGAGGGGGTGACGCTGGAGGTGGGTGCTGGGGGCTCAGGGGGGATGGAGGGGAGAGCGGGGAGGGGGTGACGCTGGAGGTGGGTGCTGGGGGATCGGGGGGATGGAGGGGAGAGCAGGGAGGGGGTGACGCTGGAGGTGGGTGCTGGGGGATCGGGGGGATGGAGGGTAGAATGGGGAGGGGGTAGCACAGGGCATGGGGGGAGGGCTGCCGTGGGGGGGTGTCTCAGTCTCACACACGCACCTGCCCCAGGTGCCACGGGCCCCTCCCTGGAGGACGCCATCGGGATGTTCCTGGCTGCGTTCCTGCTCTACGGGCTCTTCCGCTTCCTCGGAAACAAGGGTGCGTCTCCCCCCAGTGTCACGCCCCCCCAGGTCCCACCTACGCCCCCCACCTCCTCGAAAACAAGGGTGTCCCCCCCAGCATCACCCTTCCCCCCATGCAAATCCTCTGCTACAAAGGTCAGTGCTTCCCTGGCCTCATTCACCCGCCCCACCTCCTAGCAGCCCCCTGCCATCTTCCACTGCACCCCCAACCAGCCAGCCTCCTCTGCAATATCCCCCCCTCTGACTCCCTGTGCCTGCCTCTCCCCCAGCTACCCCCGGCCTGCCCACTGCATCCCAGTCCGCCCCCTGCACCTCTCTCCACCAGAGCTGCTGTGTCCCAATGTCCCTCAGACCCCCCAGCCTCGCCTGTACCCCCATGGACAGGGCTATAGAGCACCTGCCCCCCGTTCTCACTGCTCCTGCCGGGGGTGGCTCACTCCTGTCTCCCTTCCTTTTTCAGTCTGCCCAGCCGGAGCTGAAGAGAAAACCAAGGTAAATACCCCCCAGCCTGTGCCCCACAGCGCTCCTGCCCCTTGCCCCACAGCGCCCCCCTGCTGGGCGAGGCTGGGCGCTCCTGCCCCACAGCGCCCCCTGCTAGGCGACACTGGGAGCTCCCCCTCCACAGCCAGTGTCTTGCCCCTCAGCACCCCCTGCTGGATGAGGCGGGGAGCTCCCCTCCCCCTATCCCCCACAGCCAGTGTCCTGCCCCACAGCGCCCCCTGCTGGGCGACACTGGGAGCTCCCCCTCCACAGCCAGTGTCCTGCCCCTCAGCACCCCCTGCTGGATGAGGCACGGAGCTCCCTTCCCCCTATCCCCCACAGCCAGTGTCCTGCCCCACAGCACCCCCTGCTGGATGAGGCGGGGAGCTCCCCTCCCCCTATCCCCCACAGCCAGTGTCCTGCCCCACAGCGCCCCCTGCTAGGCGACACTGGGAGCTCCCCCTCCACAGCCAGTGTCCTGCCCCTCAGCACCCCCTGCTGGATGAGGTGGGGAGCTCCCCTCTCCCTATCCCCCACAGCCAGTGTCCTGCCCCACAGCGCCCCCTGCTGGGCGACACTGGGAGCTCCCCCTCCACAGCCAGTGTCCTGCCCCTCAGCACCCCCTGCTGGATGAGGCGCGGAGCTCCCTTCCCCCTATCCCCCACAGCCAGTGTCCTGCCCCACAGCACCCCCTGCTGGATGAGGCGGGGAGCTCCCCTCCCCCTATCCCCCACAGCCAGTGTCCTGCCCCACAGCGCCCCCTGCTAGGCGACACTGGGAGCTCCCCCTCCACAGCCAGTGTCCTGCCCCTCAGCACCCCCTGCTGGGCGACTCTGGGCTCTCTCCCCCAGCCAAGTGCCCTGCCCCACAGCACCCCCTGCTGGGCAAGGCCAGGAGCTCCCCCCACAGTTAGTTCCTGACCCACAGTGTCCCCTGGATTTTGTGGTGTGATTCTTACATGACGCTTCTCCCCACAGAAATCAGAGTGAGACATGCCAAGGGCAGCGGAGATTTTGGGGCCTGATCTGTGACCCCCAAAACAAGACTGTGACCCCAGGACAGGAACCAGTGTTGTGGGGCTCAATGGACAGTGAAGGGCAATTTCCTCTCCCCTATGCCCGCTGTGCCGCCAGGCCCCACCCCCATCCTCCCTCACCATGCAGCCGCCTCCCCTGCTGCTCCCCCTGCCCCTCTTGGCCTGCTTTCCCCATGCCTCCCCTGCTGCCCACCCCCCCCCCCCCCCCGGCACACGGCCTGCTCTGGGAAAGGTGGCGGCTGCTGTTCTGCACTGTGGGGCCTTTGGCCCCAGAAATAAAGCTATTTTCCTGGGACACCCCAACTCCTGCCTGGGCCTCGTCATCTCTCAGCCCCACCCCCCTGGAGCCTTCCTCAGCAGAGAGCTGCACCCCACGCCCCCATCTCCTGCCTCAGCAGGAAATCTCCCCTCCCGGCGCATCCCTGGGCCCTCCTCGCCAGGGCCCCTCAGGTTCAGAGACCCAGTAGCAAGGAGTTCCACAGGCCCTTCCCGACATCTTTTGCTATCTGAGGTTGCTCCCATTCCCCTCTGTGATAGGGGGTCTGGTATGTCCTGGTCTTTACTCCCCCCCTTCCCTGTCTAAGCTCTGCCCGCCCCAGCTGGGCTTGTAAGGGGCAGTGGGGCAGAGGGAGGTGTGACTTCCTGCTGCAGGGAGACAGGAAGGCAGCCCTATTGTTTGGCTTCCTCCCCTCTGGGGCCAGGGAAGAATATAGAGACCAGAGGTCCCAGATCCCAAGTGGAGGAGGGAATATATGGACTGGAGTACTGGGAAACATGGATCTGGATCCCAAGGGGAGGGGAAAGTGTATGGACCAGAGAGCTGGGAAACATGGATCTGGATCCTGAGAGGAGGGGAGAGTGTATGGACCGGAGAGCCAGGGAACACGGATCTGGATCCTGAGAGCAGAGGAGAGTGTATGGACCGGAGAGCTGGGAAACACGGAACTGGATCCTGAGAGGAGGGGAGAGTGTATGGACCGGAGAGCCGGGAAACACGGAACTGGATCCTGAGAGGAGGGGAGAGTGTATGGACCGGAGAGCCGGGAAACACGGAACTGGATCCTGAGAGGAGGGGAGAGTGTATGGACCGGAGAGCCGGGAAACACGGAACTGGATCCTGAGAGGAGGGGAGAGTGTATGGACCGGAGAGCCGGGAAACATGGAACTGGATCCTGAGAGGAGGGGAGAGTGTATGGACCGGAGAGCTGGGAAACACGGAACTGGATCCTGAGAGGAGGGGAGAGTGTATGGACCGGAGAGCTGGGAAACACGGAACTGGATCCTGAGAGGAGGGGAGAGTGTATGGACCGGAGAGCCGGGAAACACGGAACTGGATCCTGAGAGGAGGGGAGAGTGTATGGACCGGAGAGCCGGGAAACATGGAACTGGATCCTGAGAGGAGGGGAGAGTGTATGGACCGGAGAGCTGGGAAACACGGAACTGGATCCTGAGAGGAGGGGAGAGTGTATGGACCGGAGAGGTGGGAAACACGGAACTGGATCCTGAGAGGAGGGGAGAGTGTATGGACCGGAGAGCCGGGGAACATGATTTCAATGAGGGGAGGGAGATAATATACAGACAAGGGAGGTATATGGTGCACTGGAAAACGAGCTGGATCTTGGGGGTGGGAGGAGACTGTATAGACTGGTGAGCTGGGAAATGTGGATCTGGATTTCAAGGGAGGGGGAGTATATATACAGACAGCTCTGGAAACACGGATCTGGGTCTAGGGCGACATACGAAGCTGGATCCCAAGGGGAATGCAAGACTGGAGCACTGGGAGCATGGAGCCGGATCCCAGGAGAGGGGGACACATGCAGGCATGGAACAGAGCAGCATAGCGGGTTGGTCCCCGGTTCTGGGACTCTCTGGCCCCGGCTCTGTCTCCTCCGGTCCGGATTTTGTCACGCTCTGCTCTGGGTTTCATGTCACTTCCTTTCTGGACTAGCTCCACCCCAGAATTTCCATCTCCCTGGTAGGCTCTGGGCCGGGCTGTCTGTCTCTGGTTCAGGTCCCTCCCGTTCAGCTCCGCCTCAGGCTTTGGGACTCCCCACTGGCTCTGCTCTGGGCTTTACTGTCCTCAGCCCCTGGAGCCATTCCCAGGCCGGTAGAACTCCGGGTTTTGTGTCTCCCTGCTGGTTCCTGCTCTGGGATTCCTTCCTGCTGCCCCGTTCCCTCCCGTCCCTCGCCCCAGCCCCAGGATTTCCTTCCTTCTGCCCCCATTCCCTCACCTCTCTTGCTCCAGAGCCAGGATTTCCTTCCTTCTGCCCCCATTCCGTCCCTTCCCTCGCCCCAGCTCCAGGATTTCCTTCCTTCTGCCCCCATTCCCTCACCTCTCTTGCTCCAGAGCCAGGATTTCCTTCCTTCTGCCCCCATTCCCTCCCTTCCCTCGCCCCAGCTCCAGGATTTCCTTCCTGCCCCCATTCCCTCCCTTCCCTCGCCCCAGCTCCAAGATTTCCTTCCTTCTGCCCCCATTCCCTCACCTCTCTTGCTCCAGAGCCAGGATTTCCTTCCTTCTGCCCCCATTCCGTCCCTTCCCTCGCCCCAGCCCCAGGATTTCCTTCCTTCTGCCCCCATTCCCTCCCTTCCCTCATCCCAGCTCCAGGATTTCCTTCCTTCTGCTCCCATTCCCTCACCTCTCTTGCTCCAGAGCCAGGATTTCCTTCCTTCTGCCCCCATTCCCTCCCTTCCCTCGCCCCAGCTCCAGGATTTCCTTCCTTCTGCCCCCATTCCCTCACCTCTCTTGCTCCAGAGCCAGGATTTCCTTCCTTCTGCCCCCATTCCGTCCCTTCCCTCGCCCCAGCCCCAGGATTTCCTTCCTTCTGCCCCCATTCCCTCCCTTCCCTCGCCCCAGCTCCAAGATTTCCTTCCTTCTGCCCCCATTCCCTCACCTCTCTTGCTCCAGAGCCAGGATTTCCTTCCTTCTGCCCCCATTCCGTCCCTTCCCTCGCCCCAGCCCCAGGATTTCCTTCCTTCTGCCCCCATTCCCTCCCTTCCCTCATCCCAGCTCCAGGATTTCCTTCCTTCTGCTCCCATTCCCTCACCTCTCTTGCTCCAGAGCCAGGATTTCCTTCCTTCTGCCCCCATTCCCTCCCTTCCCTCGCCCCAGCTCCAGGATTTCCTTCCTTCTGCCCCCATTCCCTCCCTTCCCTCGTCCCAGCTCCAGGATTTCCTTCCTTCTGCCCCCATTCCCTCCCTTCCCTCGTCCCAGCTCCAGGATTTCCTTCCTTCTGCCCCCATTCCCTCCCTTCCCTCGTCCCCAGCTCCAGGATTTCCTTCCTTCTGCCCCCATTCCCTCCCTTCCCTCGTCCCAGCTCCAGGATTTCCTTCCTTCTGCCCCCATTCCCTCACCTCTCTTGCTCCAGAGCCAGGATTTCCTTCCTTCTGCCCCCATTCCCTCCCTTCCCTCGTCCCAGCTCCAGGATTTCCTTCCTTCTGCCCCCATTCCCTCCCTTCCCTCGCCCCAGCTCCAGGATTTCCTTCCTCCTGGCCCCATTTCCGTCTCTCTCTAGCTCCGGGTTTTCCTGCCAGCCCTCATCCCCTCCTCTCCATGGCTCCAGCTCCGGGCTTTCCTGCCTGCATGGCCCGGGGCTCTGTTCCTAGGCTGGGTTCAGCTCCGAGGCTTCCGCCCCGCCCTCCCAGCCTTGCCCCGGGTTAAGCAGCAGGGAGCCGGGTGCCCAGGTGGGTGTGCACGGGGGCAGCGGCGAGCGGGGTGCAAGGGAGGATGCGGGGGCGGGGTGCAGGGGGTATGTGGGGGGGAGGAAGTGGGGAGCAGGGGGTGAGTGGGGGGGAGGAAGTGGGGAGCAGGAGGTGGGGGGAGGAAGTGGGGAGCAGAGGGTGTGTGGGGGGGAGGAAGTGGGGAGCAGGGGGTGTTTGTGGGGGGGAGGAAGTGGGGAGCAGGGGGAGAGGTGAAGTGGGAGGAAGTGGGCACCAGAGGGTGCCGGGGGGGGGGAGGAGGTGGAGAGTGGAATAAGGGGTACAAGGAATGTGCTGGGGAGCAGGGGGTACAGGGAGGGGTAGGGGTGCAGTGTGAAATATGGGGGTGCAAGGAGGGGGAGGGGTATAGGGAGTGTGTTGGGGCGGGGAGGCAGAGTGTAATATGGGGATGCAGGGAGGGGGTGCAGAGTAATATTAGGATGCAGGGAGGGGGAGGGGTATAGGGAGTGTGGGGGTGCAGACTGTAATATGGGGGTGCAGGGAGGGGACAGTGGCTGTGGAGGGTGAAGTGGGAGGAAGTGGGGAGCAGAGGGGTGCAGGAGGGAGGGGGGACCAGGGCACCCCAGATAATTCCTAGAACTGCCCTCCCTCCCTCCCTCCCTCTCTCTCAGTCCCGGACCTCGCCTGACACCCTTCCCATGACTCCTCTGTGGGCCTGAGACGCCCCCCATGCTGCCCCGCTCCCTGCGGCACCTGCTGGAGGGGGCCCGGCTGGAGCTGGAGGGGGACCAGGGGGTCACTCTGAGCGCCTTCCGGAGCTGGTCCCCTGACCCCCCACAGCCGCAGGTGAGATGGGGCTGAGGGGAGGGGTGTGCTGGGGGTGGTCCGGGGGTGGTTAGCTGAGGCACTGTGGCAGCAGTCAGGGTGTGTGGGACAGGGGGAAGGGGGGGTGAGGGTCTGTGTGGTGTGGGTCACGCAGGTGTGGGGGGGTCACACCTGTGTGGGTTTGTGAGTGCTGGGAGGCGCATGTTGGGTTGTCACAGCCTTGGCGTGGAGAGTCCCGGGGAGCTGGGCGCTGGGGCAGCCTCTGGGAAATTCCTGCGCCACCCAGCTGATTAGCCCACAGCTGGGTTTGTGTTTCTACTGGTGGTGCACAGTCACATGTGCCTTGGTGCGCATAACAAAATTATTCCACATGTGGATGGGACACATTACCAGGAACTTGACTGTGTGTGTGTAAGATCAGACCTGTGTTGTAGGTCACACCCTTGCTGCGTGTGACACGCGGGGGTGTGTGGTGGTGTCAGACGGGGGGGCCTTGCTGGGCTGCGTGGTGGGAAGAGTGTGCTGCGGGGTCACACCTTGGCGAGCAGCGGGTTGTCCTGCAGGACCTGTCGCTGGTTGTCACGGTGTGGCTGATTCAGCGTGTGGTTGTGTTGGTTTGGCTAATAGTCGTGCAGCTCGCCAGGGTGCAGGGTGCTCTGGGGGTGTCAGTGTTGGGGGCTATTTGTGATAAGCGGGGGCGGCCAGTGGGGCACTTTCACTTCCTGTCCCACAGCCCCCTTGGTCCCCATCCCGCTCAGAGGAGGCTGCCCAGGGGACGCAATCCGCCCTGCGCTGGGGGATGGGGTGGGGCAGGTTTGGGGAAGTGCCTGGGGGGCAGGGCGGGAGTGGGAGGGGCTGGAGCAGACACAGAAGGCGGAAGCAGCAAGGGAGACTGAAAGAGAGAAACTGAGACAGACAGAGTCCGGGAGGGGGGAGTGTGGGGGGCAGGGCCAGACAGACAGAACCGGGGGGGGGGGGGGGGGGCAGGGCCTCACAGACAGACAGAAGGGGCGGAGCTGGGCCAGACAGACAGGGGGAAGGGGGGGAAGGGGGGCAGCAGGGCCAGACAGGGAGAAGGGGGGGAAGGGGGGCAGCAGGGCCAGACAGGCAGGCTGGGGGGTGTTGGTGGGGGGGGAGGCTGTCTGTCTGTCTGTCTGCATGCCCTGGCCCTTGTGTGTGAGAGGCTCACTGGGTCACGCTGCCCCCTAACCCTGTCCCTCCTGTCTGTGCCCCCCCACACCCCCGAGCCGCCCTGCCAGGCCCCACAGGCCTGTCCCAGAGGGCTGTGGAGATTGGGGGGTCTTGGCTGGGAGCCCCTCCCCCACGCGGCGCCCCAATGAGCAGGACCCAGTGACCCCCGCGGGGGGGCCATGAGGGCGTGCCTGGGGCTGGAGGCTCCGGGGGGCGAGGGGCCGTCCCGCACGCGCTGGTACTGCCTGCCTGTCAGGGTGAGTGGGGGCAGGCGTTTCCGGGGGACGATCGGCTGCGGTGGGGGGGCAGCGATACCGGGGTAACCCCCCTCTCTGCTCCAGCCCCCGGTGACCCTGACGGAGGAGGCTGAGGAGGGGGTGACTTACACGGTGACCGTGCGCCAGCCAGGGGTGAGTGGGGGGCTTGGCTTGGCTCTGGGGGGATGTCCCAGGCTGGCTCTGGTGCTCTCTCCCATAGCTCTGGGGGGAGCCAGGCTGGGACAAGGCGGGGGGCAGGCTGGCTGACTCTGTGCTGGCCCTGGGGTGGGGTGCGGCCAGGCCAGGCTGTGGAGGATTAGGGGGGTGGGCTGGATTGCTGGGGGCCAGGCTGGGTGACTGGGGGGCTGTGGGGCCGGGCCAGGCACTGAGAGGTCTGCAGGGGCCAGGTTAATGGATATTCCCTGCAGGCCCCAGGGGGGGCGCGGTGCCCGTGCTGGTGGCTCAAGACCCGGTTGCTGGGGGGGTCCAGGCTGACAGACTCCCCGCAGGCTCCTGGGGGGGACGCCCTGTGCCGGGTGCTCAAGACCGGGTGCTGGGGGGCAGGTTGCTGGGTGTTGGGGGAAGTCGCTGGGTTCTGGGGGGGTCCGGGCTGACAGACTCTCCCTGCAGGCCCCTGGGGGGGGGGACGCCCCGTGTCAGGGGCTCACGGCCCGGTCGCTGGGGGGGTCCGGGCTGACAGACTCTCCCTGCAGGCCCCTGGGGGGGACGCCCCGTGTCGGGCGCTCAAGGCCCGGTTGCTGGGGGGGCAGGTCGCTGGGTGGGTCCGGGCTGACAGACTCTCCCTGCAGGCCCCTGGGGGGGGACGCCCCGTGTCAGGGGCTCACAGCCCGGTCGCTGGGGGGGCAGGTCGCTGGGTGGGTCCGGGCTGACAGACTCTCCCTGTAGGCCCCTGGGGGGGGCGCCCCGTGTCGGGCGCTCAAGGCCCGGTTGCTGGGTGGGTCCGGGCTGACAGACTCTCCCTGCAGGCCCCTGGGGGGGGGCGCCCCGTGTCAGGCGCTCAAGGCCCAGTCGCTGGGGGGGCAGGTCGCTGGGGGGGCAGGTCGCTGGGGGGGGTCCGGGCTGACAGACTCTCCCTGCAGGCCCCTGGGGGGGACGCCCCGTGTCGGGGGCTCACGGCCCGGTCGCTGGGGGGGCAGGTCTCTGGGTGGGTCTGGGCTGACAGACTCTCCCTGCAGGCCCCTGGGGGGGGCACCCCGTGTCGGGCGCTCACGGCCCAGTCGCTGGGGGGGGCAGGTCGCTGGGGGGGGGCCAGGTCGCTGGGGGGGTCCAGGCTGACAGACTCTCCCTGCAGGCCCCTGGGGGGGACGCTCCGTGTTGGGCGCTCACGGCCCGGTTGCTGGGTGGGTCCGGGCTGACAGACTCTCCCTGCAGGCCCCTGGGGGGGGCGCCCCGTGTCGGGCGCTCAAGGCCCGGTTGCTGGGTGGGTCCGGGCTGACAGACTCTCCCTGCAGGCCCCTGGGGGGGGCGCCCCGTGTCAGGCGCTCAAGGCCCAGTCGCTGGGGGGGCAGGTCGCTGGGGGGGCAGGTCGCTGGGGGGGTCCGGGCTGACAGACTCTCCCTGCAGGCCCCTGGGGGGGACGCTCCGTGTTGGGCGCTCACGGCCCGGTTGCTGGGTGGGTCCGGGCTGACAGACTCTCCCTGCAGGCCCCTGGGGGGGGCGCCCCGTGTCGGGCGCTCAAGGCCCGGTTGCTGGGTGGGTCCGGGCTGACAGACTCTCCCTGCAGGCCCCTGGGGGGGGCGCCCCGTGTCAGGCGCTCAAGGCCCAGTCGCTGGGGGGGCAGGTCGCTGGGGGGGCAGGTCGCTGGGGGGGTCCGGGCTGACAGACTCTCCCTGCAGGCCCCTGGGGGGGACGCCCCGTGTCGGGGGCTCACGGCCCGGTCGCTGGGGGGGCAGGTCTCTGGGTGGGTCTGGGCTGACAGACTCTCCCTGCAGGCCCCTGGGGGGGGCACCCCGTGTCGGGCGCTCACGGCCCAGTCGCTGGGGGGGGCAGGTCGCTGGGGGGGGGCCAGGTCGCTGGGGGGGTCCAGGCTGACAGACTCTCCCTGCAGGCCCCTGGGGGGGACGCCCCGTGTCAGGGGCTCACAGCCCGGTCGCTGGGGGGGCAGGTCGCTGGGTGGGTCCGGGCTGACAGACTCTCCCTGTAGGCCCCTGGGGGGGGCGCCCCGTGTCGGGCGCTCAAGGCCCGGTTGCTGGGTGGGTCCGGGCTGACAGACTCTCCCTGCAGGCCCCTGGGGGGGGGCGCCCCGTGTCAGGCGCTCAAGGCCCAGTCGCTGGGGGGGCAGGTCGCTGGGGGGGTCCGGGCTGACAGACTCTCCCTGCAGGCCCCTGGGGGGGACGCCCCGTGTCGGGGGCTCACGGCCCGGTCGCTGGGGGGGCAGGTCTCTGGGTGGGTCTGGGCTGACAGACTCTCCCTGCAGGCCCCTGGGGGGGGCACCCCGTGTCGGGCGCTCACGGCCCAGTCGCTGGGGGGGGCAGGTCGCTGGGGGGGGGCCAGGTCGCTGGGGGGGTCCAGGCTGACAGACTCTCCCTGCAGGCCCCTGGGGGGGACGCTCCGTGTTGGGCGCTCACGGCCCGGTTGCTGGGGGGGCAGGTTGCTGGGTGGGTCCGGGCTGACAGACTCTCCCTGCAGGCCCCTGGGGGGGGCACCCCATGTCGGGCGCTCAAGGCCGGGTTGCTGCCACGGCTGGTTCGGCACCTGCTGGAGGCCCGGGCTCTGGGTGATGCCACCTACGTGCCGGCCTTCCTGGCCACCTGCCGGACCTTCGCCCGCCCACCTGCCCTGCTGCAGCTGCTGCTCCACAGGTGAGGGGCTGCATGCTGGGGGCAGGTTGGGGCCCTGGGAGATGGGGGGAGGGGCATGGCAGGGCTGTGGGTGGGAGGTGCTTGGGGGGGGTTGGGGCCCTGGGTGACAGGGGGTGGGGCATGGCAGGGCTGTGGGTGGGGGGTGTATACGGGGGGGGGTTGGGGCCCTGGGCGACGGGGTGTGTGTGTCAGGGCTGTGGGTGAGGGGGTGTATATGGGGGGTCTATGAGTGAGAGGGGGAGGGGCGCGGCAGAGCTCTGGATGGTGGGTGTATACGGGGGGGCTATGAGTGACAGGGGGAGGGGCGCGGCAGGGCTCCGGGGGGTGTCCGTTGGGGGGGAGGGGCTATGAGTGACGGGGGGGGTGCGGCAGGGCTCCGGGGGTGTCCATTGGTGGGGTTGGGGGCTATGAGTGACGGGGGGGCGTGGCAGGGCTCCGGGGGTGTCCGTTGGGGGGGTGGGAGGGGCTATGAGTGACGGGGGGGCGCGGCAGGGCTCCGGGGGTGTCCATTTGTGGGGTAGGGGCTATGAGTGACGGGGGGGGCGTGGCAGGGCTCCGGGGGTGTCCATTGGTGGGGTAGGGGCTATGAGTGACGGGGGGGACGCGGCAGGGCTCCGGGGGTGTCCATTGGTGGGGTAGGGGCTATGAGTGACGGGGGGGGACGCGGCAGGGCTCCGGGGGTGTCCATTGGTGGGGTAGGGGCTATGAGTGACGGGGGGGTGTGGCAGGGCTCCGGGGGTGTCCATTGGTGGGGTAGGGGCTATGAGTGACGGGGGTGCGGCAGGGCTCCGGGGGTGTCCGTTGGGGGGGGGTTGGGGCTATGTGTGACGGGGGGATGCGGCAGGGCTCCGGGGGTGTCCGTTGGTGGGGTAGGGGCTATGAGTGACGGGGGGGTGCGGCAGGGCTCCGGGGTGTGCGTTGGGGGGGTTGGGGCTATGAGTGACGGGGGTGCGGCAGGGCTCCGGGGGTGTCCGTTGGGGGGGTTGGGGCTATGAGTGACGGGGGGGTGCGGCAGGGCTCCGGGGTGTCCGTTGGGGGGGTTGGGGCTATGAGTGACGGGGGTGCGGCAGGGCTCCGGGGGTGTCCGTTGGGGGGGGTTGGGGCTATGTGTGACGGGGGGATGCGGCAGGGCTCCGGGGGTGTCCGTTGGTGGGGTAGGGGCTATGAGTGACGGGGGAGGGGTGCGGCAGGGCTCCGGGGTGTCCGTTGGGGGGGTTGGGGCTATGAGTGACGGGGGGGTGCGGCAGGGCTCCGGGGGTGTCCCTGGCTGCCCCCTGACCTGTCTCTCGCCCTCAGGCTGGAGGAGGTCGGGGCGCTGGAGCCCAACCCTGTCCCTCCAGAGACGTCTGAGCTGCAGAGGTGAGTGACCCTCCCTTCCCCCCGCTCCTCTGGCCGTGCCCCCCATTCACCCTCATTTCCCTCCAGGACCTTCTCCTCCGTGCTGTGCTCCTGGCTGGACGGGTACCCCGAGGACTTTGGGGAGGCCCTGGAGCCCGAGCTGGCCGAGCGGCTGCTCCGGAGCCTGCAGCGAGCGCTGGGAAAGGACTCCGAGGCGGAGAGACGTCTGCTTGCCCTCCGGGGGGCGCTGGGGGGGCCCGGCACTGGAGGTGAGTGGGGGGGAAGCCTGCAGACTGGGCTGGCTGGAGAAGTGGGGGCAGACGGGGAGGGTGTGTCTCCAGGGGCCCCCCCTGGGTCTAACGCTACCCCCCCCCAGGGGAGCCGGAGGAGGAGGATTTGCAGGAGGGGGAAGATGCAACCCCCATGGGGGGCCCTGACCCCCTGGACATCCTGACCTTCCAGGCTGACCACGTGGCCGCTCAGCTGACCCGGGTGGAGGCGGTGAGTGTGTGCAGGGGGCCTGTGTCGGGCTAACGGGGAGGAGGACCCAGTGCCCAAGGCGTGGGGGGGCCAGGAAACCCTTAGTAGTGAGTGGGGAGTCAGGATGGGGCTCTCTGCCCCCCCAGCACAGTTCCCGAGGGTTGGGGTGGGGGTGTTGGGGTGCAGCCCCGATGGTCTGTGCCCCCAGGCGCTGTTCCTGCGGGTGAGGGGTGGGGGTGTTGGGGTGCAGCCCCTGACGGCTCGTGTCCCCAGGCGCTGTTCCCGCGGGTGGGGGGTGGGGGGGTTGGGGTGCAGCCCCTGACGGCTCGTGTCCCCAGGCGCTGTTCCTGCGGGTGAGGGGTGGGGGGGTTGGGGTGCAGCCCCTGACGGCTCGTGCCCCCAGGCGCTGTTCCCGCGGGTGGGGGGTGGGGGGGTTGGGGTGCAGCCCCTGACGGCTCGTGCCCCCAGGCGCTGTTCCCGCGGGTGGGGGGTGGGGGGGTTGGGGTGCAGCCCCTGACGGCTCGTGTCCCCAGGCGCTGTTCCCGCGGGTGGGGGTGGGGGGTTGGGGTGCAGCCCCTGACGGCTCGTGCCCCCAGGCGCTGTTCCCGCGGGTGGGGGGTGGGGGGGTTGGGGTGCAGCCCCTGACGGCTCGTGCCCCCAGGCGCTGTTCCCGCGGGTGGGGGGTGGGGGGGTTGGGGTGCAGCCCCTGACGGCTCGTGTCCCCAGGCGCTGTTCCCGCGGGTGGGGGTGGGGGGTTGGGGTGCAGCCCCTGACGGCTCGTGTCCCCAGGCGCTGTTCCCGCGGGTGGGGGGTGGGGGGGTTGGGGTGCAGCCCCTGACGGCTCGTGCCCCCAGGCGCTGTTCCCGCGGGTGAGGGGTGGGGGTGTTGGGGTGCAGCCCCTGACGGCTCGTGTCCCCAGGCGCTGTTCCCGCGGGTGGGGGGTGGGGGGGTTGGGGTGCAGCCCCTGACGGCTCGTGTCCCCAGGCGCTGTTCCCGCGGGTGGGGGGTGGGGGGGTTGGGGTGCAGCCCCTGACGGCTCGTGCCCCCAGGCGCTGTTCCTGCGGGTGAGGGGTGGGGGGGTTGGGGTGCAGCCCCTGACGGCTCGTGCCCCCAGGCGCTGTTCCCGCGGGTGAGGGGTGGGGGGGTTGGGGTGCAGCCCCTGACGGCTCGTGCCCCCAGGCGCTGTTCCCGGGGGTGGGGGGTTGGGGTGCAGCCCCTGACGGCTCGTGCCCCCAGGCGCTGTTCCCGCGGGTGAGGGGTGGGGGGGTTGGGGTGCAGCCCCTGACGGCTCGTGCCCCCAGGCGCTGTTCCCGCGGGTGAGGGGTGGGGGGGTTGGGGTGCAGCCCCTGACGGCTCGTGCCCCCAGGCGCTGTTCCCGGGGGTGGGGGGTTGGGGTGCAGCCCCTGACGGCTCGTGCCCCCAGGCGCTGTTCCCGCGGGTGAGGGGTGGGGGGGTTGGGGTGCAGCCCCTGACGGCTCGTGTCCCCAGGCGCTGTTCCCGCGGGTGGGGGTGGGGGGGTTGGGGTGCAGCCCCTGACGGCTCGTGCCCCCAGGCGCTGTTCCCGGGGGTGGGGGGTTGGGGTGCAGCCCCTGACGGCTCGTGCCCCCAGGCGCTGTTCCCGGGGGTGGGGGGGTGGGGTGCAGCCCCTGACGGCTCGTGCCCCCAGGCGCTGTTCCCGGGGGTGGGGGGGTGGGGGGTTGGGGTGCAGCCCCTGACGGCTCGTGCCCCCAGGCGCTGTTCCCGGGGGTGGGGGGTTGGGGTGCAGCCCCTGACGGCTCGTGCCCCCAGGCGCTGTTCCCGGGGGTGGGGGGGTGGGGGGTTGGGGTGCAGCCCCTGACGGCTCGTGCCCCCAGGCGCTGTTCCCGCGGGTGGGGGGTTGGGGTGCAGCCCCTGACGGCTCGTGCCCCCAGGCGCTGTTCCCGGGGTTGGGGGGTTGGGGTGCAGCCCCTGATGGCTCGTGTCCCCAGGCGCTGTTCCCGGGGGTGGGGGGTTGGGGTGCAGCCCCTGACGGCTCGTGCCCCCAGGCGCTGTTCCCGCGGGTGAGGGGTGGGGGGGTTGGGGTGCAGCCCCTGACGGCTCGTGCCCCCAGGCGCTGTTCCCGGGGGTGGGGGGTTGGGGTGCAGCTCCTGACGGCTCGTGCCCCCAGGCGCTGTTCCTGCGGGTGGTGCCCTACCAGTGCCTGGGTTCGCTCTGGTCCCAGCGGGACAAGAAGGGGCGGGAAGGGGCCTGCCCCAGCGTCCGCGCCACCGTGCGCCAGTTCAACCGGCTGGCGGGGGCCGTGATCCGCTCCTGCCTGGCCCGCCCGGGCCTGCGCCCCCAGCAGCGCGCCCGCCTCCTGGAGAAATGGATCCACGTGGCCCAGGTGAGCGCGTCCGCAGCACGGGGCCCCGGCCAGCCACCTCCCGCTGCAGCCCACCCCCCGCGGCTGCCAGGGGTCGGCCCTGGGGTGCCCTGTGACCCCCACCGCTCTGCCCCCAGCCCCCTCTCCTGCCCCACGGCTGCCAGGGGTCGGCCCTGGGGTGCCCTGTGACCCCCACCGCTCTGCCCCCAGCCCCCTCTCCTGCCCCACGGCTGCCAGGGGTCGGCCCTGGGGTGCCCTGTGACCCCCACCGCTCTGCCCCCAGCCCCCTCTCCTGCCCCACGGCTGCCAGGGGTCGGCCCTGGGGTGCCCTGTGATCCCCACCGCTCTGCCCCCAGCCCCCTCTCCTGCCCCACAGCTGCCAGGGGTCGGCCCTGGGGTGCCCTGTGATCCCCACCGCTCTGCCCCCAGCCCCCTCTCCTGCCCCACAGCTGCCAGGGGTCGGCCCTGGGGTGCCCTGTGACCCCCACCGCTCTGCCCCCAGCCCCCTCTCCTGCCTCACAGCTGCCAGGGGTCGGCCCTGGGGTGCCCTGTGACCCCCACCGCTCTGCCCCCAGCCCCCTCTCCTGCCCCACAGCTGCCAGGGGTCGGCCCTGGGGTGCCCTGTGATCCCCACCGCTCTGCCCCCAGCCCCCTCTCCTGCCCCACTGCTGCCAGGGGTCGGCCCTGGGGTGCCCTGTGATCCCCACCGCTCTGCCCCCAGCCCCCTCTCCTGCCCCACTGCTGCCAGGGGTCGGCCCTGGGGTGCCCTGTGATCCCCACCGCTCTGCCCCCAGCCCCCTCTCCTGCCCCACTGCTGCCAGGGGTCGGCCCTGGGGTGCCCTGTGACCCCCACCGCTCTGCCCCCAGCCCCCTCTCCTGCCCCACAGCTGCCAGGGGTCGGCCCTGGGGTGCCCTGTGATCCCCACCGCTCTGTCCCCAGCCCCCTCTCCTGCCCCACAGCTGCCAGGGGTCGGCCCTGGGGTGCCCTGTGACCCCCACCGCTCTGCCTCCTGCCCCACAGCTGCCATGGAGCTGGCCCTGGGGGCCCTGTGACCCCCACCGCTCTGCCTCCTGCCCCACAGCTGCCATGGAGCTGGCCCTGGGGGCCCCTGTGACCCCCACCGCTTTGCCTCCTGCCCCACAGCTGCCATGGAGCCGGCCCTGGGGTGCCCTGTGATCCCCACCGCTCTGCCCCCAGCCCCCTCTCCTGCCCCACAGCTGCCAGGGGTCAGCCCTGGGGTGCCCTGTGATCCCCACCGCTCTGTCCCCAGCCCCCTTTCCTGCCCCACAGCTGCCAGGGGTCGGCCCTGGGGTGCCCTGTGATCCCCACCGCTCTGCCCCCAGCCCCCTCTCCTGCCCCACAGCTGCCAGGGGTCGGCCCTGGGGTGCCCTGTGATCCCCACCGCTCTGTCCCCAGCCCCCTCTCCTGCCCCACGGCTGCCAGGGGTCGGCCCTGGGGTGCCCTGTGACCCCCACCGCTCTGTCCCCAGCCCCCTCTCCTGCCCCACGGCTGCCAGGGGTCGGCCCTGGGGTGCCCTGTGACCCCCACCGCTCTGTCCCCAGCCCCCTCTCCTGCCCCACGGCTGCCAGGGGTCGGCCCTGGGGTGCCCTGTGATCCCCACCGCTCTGTCCCCAGCCCCCTCTCCTGCCCCACGGCTGCCAGGGGTCGGCCCTGGGGTGCCCTGTGATCCCCACCGCTCTGTCCCCAGCCCCCTCTCCTGCCCCACAGCTGCCATGGAGCCAACCCTGGGGGGCCCTGTGATCCCCACCGCTCTGCCCCCAGCCCCCTCTCCTGCCCCACAGCTGCCAGGGGTCGGCCCTGGGGTGCCCTGTGACCCCCACCGCTCTGTCCCCAGCCCCCTCTCCTGCCCCACGGCTGCCATGGAGCCAACCCTGGGGGGCCCTGTGACCCCCACCGCTTTGCCTCCTGCCCCACAGCTGCCATGGAGCTGGCCCTGGGGGCCCTGTGACCCCCACCGCTTTGCCTCCTGCCCCACAGCTGCCATGGAGCTGGCCCTGGGGGCCCCTGTGACCCCCACCGCTCTGCCTCCTGCCCCACAGCTGCCATGGAGCCGGCCCTGGGGGCCCCTGTGACCCCCACCGCTCTGCCTCCTGCCCCACAGCTGCCATGGAGCTGGCCCTGGGGGCCCCTGTGACCCCCACCGCTCTGCCTCCTGCCCCACAGCTGCCATGGAGCTGGCCCTGGGGGCCCCTGTGACCCCCACCGCTCTGCCTCCTGCCCCACAGCTGCCATGGAGCCGGCCCTGGGGGCCCCTGTGACCCCCACCGCTCTGCCTCCTGCCCCACAGCTGCCATGGAGCTGGCCCTGGGGGCCCTGTGACCCCCACCGCTCTGCCTCCTGCCCCACAGCTGCCATGGAGCCGGCCCTGGGGGCCCCTGTGACCCCCACCGCTCTGCCTCCTGCCCCACAGCTGCCATGGAGCCGGCCCTGGGGGCCCCTGTGACCCCCACCGCTCTGCCTCCTGCCCCACAGCTGCCATGGAGCCGGCCCTGGGGGCCCCTGTGACCCCCACCGCTCTGCCTCCTGCCCCACAGCTGCCATGGAGCCGGCCCTGGGGGGCCCTGTGACCCCCACCGCTCTGCCTCCTGCGCCACAGCTGCCATGGAGCTGGCCCTGGGGGCCCCTGTGACCCCCACCCCTCTGCCTCCTGCCCCACAGCTGCCATGGAGCTGGCCCTGGGGGCCCCTGTGACCCCCACCGCTCTGCCTCCTGCCCCACAGCTGCCATGGAGCTGGCCCTGGGGGCCCCTGTGACCCCCACCGCTCTGCCTCCTGCCCCACAGCTGCCATGGAGCTGGCCCTGGGGGCCCCTGTGACCCCCACCGCTTTGCCTCCTGCCCCACAGCTGCCATGGAGCTGGCCCTGGGGGCCCCTGTGACCCCCACCGCTTTGCCTCCTGCCCCACAGCTGCCATGGAGCCGGCCCTGGGGGCCCCTGTGACCCCCACCGCTTTGCCTCCTGCCCCACAGCTGCCATGGAGCCGGCCCTGGGGGCCCCTGTGACCCCCACCGCTCTGCCTCCTGCCCCACAGCTGCCATGGAGCTGGCCCTGGGGGCCCCTGTGACCCCCACCGCTTTGCCTCCTGCCCCACAGCTGCCTGGGGCGGAGCCCGTGACCCCCTGCCCCCCTCTGCCCCCAGGAATGCCGCGCCCTGAGGAATTTTTCGTCGCTCTGCGCCATCGTCTCTGCCCTGCAGTCCAGCCCGGTGCACCGGCTGCGCCGCACCTGGGACGAGATCGCCAGGTGGGGGCCGGCAGGGTCTGGGGGGGGCAGTGGGGCAGGGGGGTCTGGGGGTCACTCACCGACCTGTCCCCCACGCCAGGGACGTGCAGCAGAGCTACGAGGAGCTGAGTGCCATCTGCTCCGAGCAGGATAACTACAGCCTGTGCCGGCAGCTGCTCTTCCAGGTGAGGGGTTCCCCTCAGCCTGCCCCAGCACCCGACCTCCCCCTGCTCCCAGACCCCTCCCCATGGCCCCCTAAAGTGCCCTTCTCCCATCCTGCTCCCCCCTTCTCCCTCACCCGTGTCTCGCCAGGCCTCCCGCCCCTCCCTGACATCATCCTCCCCTGCCCCCTCCCCAGGAGGGCACCTCCCGACCCTCGGGCGCTGACCCTGCCCCCCGCCGGCAGCCGCGGAGACCTCCGGAGCAGCGCCCAGTGGTGAGGGGAGAGGATGGGGGGTGCAGGATAGGAGGGGCGGAGGTGAAACGTGGGTGCCCTTGTTCAGGGCATATGGGGGGTTGGGTGGGGAATGGCTTGAGTTGGAGGTGTGTCTAGTGGGGGTCTGGAAGGGGGCACAGTGGGGCGCTGGAGCCAGGGTTTGCAGTGTGCTATGTGGGAGGCTGGAGAGGGGGCAGAGCAGGGGGTGGACGGGGCGCAGTGGGGGTGAGGGATATGTGGGGAGTGGGGGAGAGGGCTCGCTGCTCTCTGACCCCCTGTCCCCAGGGCGTGGTTCCCTACCTGGGCACTTTCCTGCGAGACCTGGTGATGCTGGATGCGGCCATGAAGGACGAGCTGGAGGTGAGACCTTTGGGGCCAAGCTTGGGTGGCAGCCAGGGGCCAAGCATGAGGAGGGGATCATGGGGGGGCAGAGAGCACCGGGGAGCTTGGAGGGGGTGATGTGGGGCTGGGATGGAGGCAGTGGGGGGCTGTAGAGGGCCAGGCTCGTGGGGGGCGGCCATGGGGGGCAGAGAGCACCGGGGAGCTTGGAGGGGGTGATGTGGGGCTGGGTTGGAGGCAGTGGGGGGCAGTAGAGGGCCAGGCATGAGGAGGGGATCATGGGGGGCAGAGAGCACCGGGGAGCTTGGAGGGGGTGATGTGGGGCTGGGATGGAGGCAGTGGGGGGCAGTAGAGGGCCAGGCATGAGGAGGGGATCATGGGGGGCAGAGAGCACCGGGGAGCTTGGCGGGGGTGATGTGGGGCTGGGATGGAGGCAGTGGGGGGCAGTAGAGGGCCAGGCATGAGGAGGGGATCATGGGGGGCAGAGAGCACCGGGGAGCTTGGCGGGGGTGATGTGGGGCTGGGATGGAGGCAGTGGGGGGCTGTAGAGGGCCAGGCTCGTGGGGGGCAGCCATGGGGCTCACGGTATCTCTCGTTTCTCTGGCAGAACGGCTACATCAACTTCGAGAAGCGGCGCAAGGTACCGGCTGTGCTGGGGCCTTGGGCTCCCCTCTGTAGCTCCCTGCGCTCCCCCCCACGCTGGTTACAGCCCCCCCTTCCTGCTCCCTGCGCTCCCTCCCATGCCGGGTACAGCCCCCCCCACTCCCTGCACTCCCTCCTCCGTCTCCTACAGCCCCCTTGCTCCCTCCCCCATGCCGGGTACAGCCCCCCCCACTCCCTGCGCTCCCTCCCCCATGCCGGGTACAGCCCCCCCCACTCCCTGCGCTCCCTCCTCCGTCTCCTACAGCCCCCTTGCTCCCTCCCCCATGCCGGGTACAGCCCCCCCCACTCCCTGCGCTCCCTCCCCCATGCCGGGTACAGCCCCCCCCACTCCCTGCGCTCCCTCCTCCGTCTCCTACAGCCCCCTTGCTCCCTCCCCCATGCCGGGTACAGCCCCCCCCCACTCCCTGCACTCCCTCCCCCATGCCGGGTACAGCCCCCCCCCCACTCCCTGCGCTCCCTCCTCCGTCTCCTACAGCCCCCTTGCTCCGTCCCCCATTCCGGGTACAGCCCCCCCCCCGCTCCCTGCGCTCCCCCGTGGCGCCCCCCCCGCTCCCTGCGCTCCCCCGTGGCGCCCCCCCCGCTCTCTGCGCTCCCCCGTGGCGCCCCCCGCTCTCTGCGCTCCCCCGTGGCCGCCCCCACTCTCTGCGCTCCCCCGTGGCGCCCCCCCGCTCTCTGCGCTCCCCCGTGGCCGCCCCCCCACTCTCTGCGCTCCCCCGTGGCCGCCCCCGCTCTCTGCGCTCCCCCATGGCTCACTGTGCTCCCTCCCTCCTCCCCTGGTACAACCCCCTTCTCTGCCCCAGGAGTTCGAGGTGCTGGCCCAGCTGCGGCTCCTGCAGTCCGTGTGCCGCAATTACCGCATCCCGCCCAGCCCCGGCTTCCCACACTGGCTGCGCACCCTGGCCCCCCTCTCCGAGGCCCAGAGGTAGGGGCTGCAGGAGCTGCTGCAGGGGGCTGTGAGTTTGCTGGAGGAGGGGTCGTGTGGCATGGGGGCTGTGCCAGGGGGCTGAGAGTTCGCTGGAGGAGGGGTCGTGTGGCATGGGGGCTGTGCCAGGGGGCTGTGAGTTCGCTGGAGGAGGGGTCGTGTGGCATGGGGGCTGTGCCAGGGGGCTGTGAGTTCGCTGGAGGAGGGGTCGTGTGGCATGGGGGCTGTGCCAGGGGGCTGTGAGTTCGCTGGAGGAGGGGTCGTGTGGCATGGGGGCTGTGCCAGGGGGCTGTGAGTTCGCTGGAGGAGGGGTCGTGTGGCATGGGGGCTGTGCCAGGGGGCTGTGAGTTTGCTGGAGGAGGGGTCGTGTGGCATGGGGGCTGTGCCAGGGGGCTGTGAGTTCGCTGGAGGAGGGGTCGTGTGGCATGGGGGCTGTGCCAGGGGGCTGAGAGTTCGCTGGAGGAGGGGTCGTGTGCCAGGGGGCTGTGCTGGGGGCTGTGAGTTCGGTGGAGGAGGGGTCGTGTGGCATGGGGGCTGTGCCAGGGGGCTGTGAGTTTGCTGGAGGAGGGGTCGTGTGGCATGGGGGCTGTGCCAGGGGGCTGAGAGTTCGCTGGAGGAGGGGTCGTGTGGCATGGGGGCTGTGCCAGGGGGCTGTGAGTTCGCTGGAGGAGGGGTCGTGTGGCATGGGGGCTGTGCCAGGGGGCTGTGAGTTCGCTGGAGGAGGGGTCGTGTGGCATGGGGGCTGTGCCAGGGGGCTGTGAGTTTGCTGGAGGAGGGGTCGTGTGGCATGGGGGCTGTGCCAGGGGGCTGTGAGTTTGCTGGAGGAGGGGTCGTGTGGCATGGGGGCTGTGCCAGGGGGCTGTGAGTTTGCTGGAGGAGGGGTCGTGTGGCATGGGGGCTGTGCCAGGGGGCTGTGAGTTCGCTGGAGGAGGGGTCGTGTGGCATGGAGGCTGTGCCAGGGGGCTGTGAGTTCGCTGGAGGAGGGGTCGTGTGGCATGGGGGCTGTGCTGGGGGCTGAGAGTTCACTGGAGGAGGGGTCGTGTGGCATGGGGGCTGTGCCAGGGGGCTGTGAGTTCGGTGGAGGAGGGGTCGTGTGGCATGGGGGCTGTGCCAGGGGGCTGTGCTGGGGGCTGAGAGTTCACTGGAGGAGGGGTCGTGTGGCATGGGGGCTGTGCCAGGGGGCTGTGAGTTCGGTGGAGGAGGGGTCGTGTGGTATGGGGGCTGTGCCAGGGGGCTGTGAGTTCGCTGGAGGAGGGGTCGTGTGGCATGGGGGCTGTGCCAGGGGGCTGTGAGTTCGCTGGAGGAGGGGTCGTGTGGCATGGGGGCTGTGCCAGGGGGCTGTGAGTTCGCTGGAGGAGGGGTCGTGTGGCATGGGGGCTGTGCCAGGGGGCTGTGAGTTTGCTGGAGGAGGGGTCGTGTGGCATGGGGGCTGTGCCAGGGGGCTGTGAGTTCGCTGGAGGAGGGGTCGTGTGGCATGGGGGCTGTGCCAGGGGGCTGTGAGTTTGCTGGAGGAGGGGTCGTGTGGCATGGGGGCTGTGCCAGGGGGCTGAGAGTTCGCTGGAGGAGGGGTCGTGTGGCATGGGGGCTGTGCCAGGGGGCTGTGAGTTCGCTGGAGGAGGGGTCGTGTGGCATGGGGGCTGTGCCAGGGGGCTGTGAGTTCGCTGGAGGAGGGGTCGTGTGGCATGGGGGCTGTGCCAGGGGGCTGTGAGTTTGCTGGAGGAGGGGTCGTGTGGCATGGGGGCTGTGCCAGGGGGCTGTGAGTTTGCTGGAGGAGGGGTCGTGTGGCATGGGGGCTGTGCCAGGGGGCTGTGAGTTTGCTGGAGGAGGGGTCGTGTGGCATGGGGGCTGTGCCAGGGGGCTGTGAGTTCGCTGGAGGAGGGGTCGTGTGGCATGGAGGCTGTGCCAGGGGGCTGTGAGTTCGCTGGAGGAGGGGTCGTGTGGCATGGGGGCTGTGCTGGGGGCTGAGAGTTCACTGGAGGAGGGGTCGTGTGGCATGGGGGCTGTGCCAGGGGGCTGTGAGTTCGGTGGAGGAGGGGTCGTGTGGCATGGGGGCTGTGCCAGGGGGCTGTGCTGGGGGCTGAGAGTTCACTGGAGGAGGGGTCGTGTGGCATGGGGGCTGTGCCAGGGGGCTGTGAGTTCGGTGGAGGAGGGGTCGTGTGGCATGGGGGCTGTGCCAGGGGGCTGTGAGTTTGCTGGAGGAGGGGTCGTGTGGCATGGGGGCTGTGCCAGGGGGCTGTGAGTTCGCTGGAGGAGGGGTCGTGTGGCATGGGGGCTGTGCCAGGGGGCTGTGAGTTCGCTGGAGGAGGGGTCGTGTGGCATGGGGGCTGTGCCAGGGGGCTGTGAGTTCGCTGGAGGAGGGGTCGTGTGGCATGGGGGCTGTGCCAGGGGGCTGTGAGTTCGCTGGAGGAGGGGTCGTGTGGCATGGGGGCTGTGCCAGGGGGCTGAGAGTTCGCTGGAGGAGGGGTCGTGTGGCATGGGGGCTGTGCCAGGGGGCTGTGAGTTCGCTGGAGGAGGGGTCGTGTGGCATGGGGGCTGTGCCAGGGGGCTGTGAGTTCGCTGGAGGAGGGGTCGTGTGGCATGGGGGCTGTGCCAGGGGGCTGAGAGTTTGCTGGAGGAGGGGTCGTGTGGCATGGGGGCTGTGCCAGGGGGCTGTGAGTTCGCTGGAGGAGGGGTTGTGTGGCATGGGGGCTGTGCAGGGAGTGTTGTGAGGGATTGAGTAGGGGCTGTGTGTGCAGTTTTGGGGGGGTGGTTGTAAAATATCTGTGTAGGGCTTTTGGGGGGTTGTGGTGGTGTATAGGAGTGTGCAGGGGGCTGTGTGTGCTGTGTTGTGGACCTTTGAAGGGGGTTGTGATGTGTGTGGATGACGGTGGAAGGTGTGGGGGTGAGTACTGGATGCTCAGGAGCTGTGGTGTGCACAGTGTAAGGTGCAGTGTGAGATGCAGGGGCATAGTGCGCATGCAGTGTGAAGTACAGTGTGGGATGGCGTGCAGTCTGAGGTGCAGGGTGCGCACAGTGTGATGTGCAGAGTGCACACAGTCAGGTGCAGGGTGTGGCGCAGGGGTACAGTGTGCATGCAGTGGGGGTGTGGGGCATGTGCAGTATGAGGTGCGGGAGTGTGGGGTGCGCAGTGTGAGGTGCAGGGATGTGAGGAGTGCACAATGCACAGTCTGAGGGTGCGCACAGTGTGACGTGCGGAGTGCACTCAGTGAGGTGCAGGGTGTGGGGCAGGGGTGCAGTGTGCATGCAGTGGGGATGTGGGGCATGTGCAGTCTGAGGTGCGGGGTTGGGGCGCACACAATGTGAGGTGCAGTGTGCGCAGTGTGAGGTGCGGCATGTGGGATGCATGCACTAAGGTGCGGGGGTGCAAGATACACAAAGTGTGAGGTGCAGGGGTGTGGGGCGCGCATAGTATGAGGTGCGGAAGTGTGGGGCACGCACAATGTGTGGTGCAGTGTGCACAGTGCGGGGTGTGCGCAGTGTGGGGTGCAGTGTGCACAGTGTAAGGCGCAGGGGTGCAGGGTGTACGTACCCTGAACCCCCACACTGCTCATACTGCGCACACTGTGAGGTGTGGGGTGCACGCAGTGTGGGGTGCAGTGTGAGGTGCGGGGATGTGGGGTATGCGTAATGTGAGGTGCAGGGTGTGCATGCAATGTGAGGTGCAGTGTGAGGTGCGGGAGTGTGGGGTGTGTGCAATCTGAGGTGTGGGGGTGCTGGATGCGCGCAGTGTGAGGTGTGGGGGTGCTGGATGCGCACAGTGTGAGCTGCGGGGTACGTGCAGGGCAAGGTGCGGGGATGTGGGGGATGCTCAGTGCGGGGATGCAGGGTATGCGCAGTACGAGGGACGCGCAGTGTGAGACGCGGGGATGTGGGGTGCGGGGGTGCGGGGGACGCGCACTGCGGGGGTGCAGGGGACGCGCAGTGTGAGGTGCGAGGATGCGTGCAGTGTGAGGTGCGGGGATGCGGGGGATGCACAGTGTGAGGTGCGGGGTGTGCAGGGATGCGGGGTATGTGCAGTGTGAGGTGCGGGGATGCGCAGTGTGAGGTGCGGGGATGCGGGGGATGCGTGCAGTGTGAGACGCGGGGATGTGGGGTATGCGTAATGTGAGGTGCAGGGTGTGCATGCAATGTGAGGTGCAGTGTGAGGTGCAGGGATGCGGGGTATGTGCAGTGTGAGGTGCAGGAGTGTGGGGTGTGCGCAATCTGAGGTGTGGGGGTGCTGGATGCGCACAGTGTGAGGTGTGGGGGTGCTGGATGCGCACAGTGTGAGGTGCGGGGATGCGGGGGATGCGCAGTGTGAGGTGCGGGGTACGCGCAGGGCGAGGTGCGGGGATGTGGGGGATGCGCAGTGCGGGGATGCAGGGTATGCGCAGTACGAGGGAAGCACACTGAGGTGCGGGGGACGTGCAGAGTGAGGTGCGGGGATGTGGGGGACGTGCAGAGTGAGGTGCGGGGATGCGGGGGACACGCAGTGTGAGGTGCGGGGGTGCAGGGGACGCGCAGTGTGAGGTGCAGAGTTGCTGGATGCACACAGTGTGAGGTGCGAGGATGCGGGGGATGCACAATGTGAGGTGCGGGGTGTGCAGGGATGCGGGGTATGTGCAGTGCAAGGTGCGGGGGTGCGCAGTGCGGGGATGCGAGGGATGCGCAGTGCGGGGATGCGAGGGATGCGCAGTGCGGGGATGCGTGCAGTGTGAGACGCGGGGATGTGGGGGATGCGTGCAGTGCGAGGTGTGGGGATGCGCAGTGCGGGGATGGACAGTGTGAGATGCGGGGGATGTGCAGTGCGGGGATGCGCGGTGCGGGGATGTGTGCAGTGTGAGATGCAGGGGATGTGTGCAGTGTGAGATGCGGGGATGCGTGCAGTGTGAGACGCGGGGATGCGGGGGATGTGCAGTGCGGGGGATGTGCAGTGCGGGGATGCGCGGTGCGGGGATGCGTGCAGTGTGAGACGTGGGGATGCGGGGGATGCGCAGTGTGAGACGTGGGGATGTGGGGGATGCGCGGATGTGGGGGATGCGCAGTGTGAGGTGCAGGGATGCGGGGGATGCGCAGTGTGAGACGCGGGGGATGCGCAGTGCGGGGATGCGGGGGATGCGCAGTGTGAGGTGCAGGGATGCGCAGTGCGGGGATGTGGGGGATGCGCAGTGCGGGGATGCGTGCAGTGTGAGACGCGGGGATGTGGGGGATGCGTGCAGTGTGAGACGCGGGGATGCGGGGGATGGGCAGTGTGAGATGCGGGGGATGTGCAGTGCGAGGTGCGGGGTTGCATCACTCATCTCCCTCTCCCCACAGTCACAGTCTCTCCTGTGAGATCGAGCCCCCCAGCGAGGCCCCAGCCCCCCAGCGGCCCGTGAAGCCCACCCTGGTCATCACCCACTGCACAGAGTGAGCAGGGGAGGGGCTGTGGGGCATGGGGGGGAGAGTGAACTGGAGGGGCAGGGGGCTGATGTAGCGGCCCCCCCCTCACTGTCACCTCCCCTGCCCCCAGGCTGCTGAGTTCTGTGGGGAGCCCCTTGATCTCCTGGGACAGGCCCAGCTCCTCCTCCGAGCCCCCCACCAGCAGCTGCGACCTGCTGCTGCCCCCCTGCGGCCCCTCACAGCTGCTGTGTCGCCTGGCACAGGTGAGACACCCCCCCGCTGATTGCTGCTTCCTCCCCCTCCCCTCCCGCAATTCCTGCCCCCTCCCTACCCCCTGGGTATCCCCCCCGCCTGACACCCCCCCACCTGCAATTCCTGCCCCCTCCCCTTGGGTCCTCCACCCCCACCCTGCCTGATCCCCCCGAATCCTGTCCCCTCCCCTGCATACCCCTCCACATTGCTATTCTTCCCCCACGTTGTCTGACCCCCCAATCCTGCAACCCCTCCTGGCTCCCCTGCCCCACCCCGCTGCAGCACATGAAGTGGCCGTCTGTCTCGGCGCTGGACACGGCTCCCTCGGACACGGCTCCCTCGGCTGGGGGCCTCTCCCCCCCCACTCCTGCCGGGGAGGGCTTGCCCCGGGGGCACCGGCGCTCAGCCTCCTGCGGCTCAGCCTTCCCCACCCCTCCCACGCCGGCGCCTGGGGGCCCCCCCTCCGACTGCCTCATCCTCCGCGCCCGCATGGACTTGCACAACGGGAGCCTCTACAAGAGCATCTTGGTGAGCGCCCGGACGCCTGGGTCTGTCCCAGCTCCGAGAGGGCAGTGGGGGCTAGTGGTTAGAGCCGGGGCTGGGTTCTGTTTGCGCTGGGGGAGGGCAGCAGGGCAGGACTCCTGAGCTCTAGCTGGGTGGCTCCCCCGCTGCATCGAGCGGCGGGGGGGGGGGGGCTGGGTAGGTCCCACGGCCACTGAGGGGGGCCTGCGGGATTCTGGGATGGCAGCCGAGATGGGCAGCATTCTCCTGGCTGTGGGCGGGGGCCGTGCTTGTGACATCCCCATGGGATGCTGCCTTCCGTGTGTGCGGGGTTGGGGGCGCGCTGGTGCACGGCGGGAGCTGTGTGTGGTGCAGGGGTGTGCGAGGGGGTTAGGTGGTGTATGCATGGTGCAGCTGGTGCATGGCGGGAGCTGTATGCGGTGCAGGGGTGTGCAAGGGGGTTAGGTGGTGTATGCGTGGTGCAGCTGGTGCATGGCGGGAGCTGTGCGCGGTGCAGGGGTGTGCAAGGGGGTTAGGTGGTGTATGCGTGGTGCAGCCGGTGCATGGCGGGAGCTGTGTGTGGTGCAGGGGTGTGCGAGGGGGTTAGGTGGTGTATGCATGGTGCAGCCGGTGCATGGCGGGAGCTGTGTGTGGTGCAGGGGTGTGCAAGGGGGTTAGGTGGTGTATGCGTGGTGCAGCCGGTGCACGGTGGGAGCTGTGCGCGGTGCAGGGGTGTGCGAGGGGGTTAGGTGGTGTATGCGTGGTGCAGCCGGTGCACGGTGGGAGCTGTGTGCGGTTCAGAGGTGTGCGAGGGGGTTAGGTGGTGTATGCGTGGTGCAGCCGGTGCACGGTGGGAGCTGTGTGCGGTGCAGGGGTGTGCGAGGGGGTTAGGTGGTGTATGCGTGGTGCAGCCGGTGCACGGTGGGAGCTGTGTGCGGTGCAGAGGTGTGCGAGGGGGTTAGGTGGTGTATGCGTGGTGCAGCCGGTGCACGGTGGGAGCTGTGTGCGGTGCAGGGGTGTGCAAGGGGGTTAGGTGGTGTATGCGTGGTGCAGCCGGTGCACGGTGGGAGCTGTGTGCGGTGCAGGGGTGTGCGAGGGGGTTAGGTGGTGTATGCGTGGTGCAGCCGGTGCACGGTGGGAGCTGTGTGCGGTGCAGGGGTGTGCGAGGGGGTTAGGTGGTGTATGCATGGTGCAGCCGGTGCACGGTGGGAGCTGTGTGCGGTGCAGGGGTGTGCGAGGGGGTTAGGTGGTGTATGCGTGGTGCAGCCGGTGCACGGCGGGAGCTGTGTGTGGTGCAGGGGTGTGCGAGGGGTCTCTGGTGCACGGTGCAAGCGTGTGCGCGGTGCAGCTGGCACTTGGCAGTTCTGTGCTGGTTAGTTTAGGTGGTGTATGCGTGGTGCAGCCGGTGCACGGCGGGAGCTGTGTGCAGTGCAGGGGTGTTCAAGGGGTCTCTGGTGCACGGTGCGTGTGTGCGGTGCAGCTGGCACTTGGCAGTTCTGTGCTGGTTAGCTTAGGTGGTGTATGCGTGGTGCAGCCGGTGCACGGCGGGAGCTGTGTGTGGTGCAGGGGTGTTCAAGGGGTCTCTGGTGCACGGTGCAAGCGTGTGTGCGGTGCAGCTGGCACTTGGCAGTTCTGTGCTGGTTAGTTTAGGTGGTGTATGCGTGGTGCAGCCGGTGCACGGCGGGAGCTGTGTGCAGTGCAGGGGTGTTCAAGGGGTCTCTGGTGCACGGTGCGTGTGTGCGGTGCAGCTGGCACTTGGCAGTTCTGTGCTGGTTAGCTTAGGTGGTGTATGCGTGGTGCAGCCGGTGCACGGCGGGAGCTGTGTGCAGTGCAGGGGTGTTCAAGGGGTCTCTGGTGCACGGTGCGTGTGTGCGGTGCAGCTGGCACTTGGCAGTTCTGTGCTGGTTAGTTTAGGTGGTGTATGCGTGGTGCAGCCGGTGCACGGCGGGAGCTGTGTGCAGTGCAGGGGTGTTCAAGGGGTCTCTGGTGCACGGTGCGTGTGTGCGGTGCAGCTGGCACTTGGCAGTTCTGTGCTGGTTAGCTTAGGTGGTGTATGCGTGGTGCAGCCGGTGCACGGCGGGAGCTGTGTGTGGTGCAGGGGTGTGCGAGGGGGCTCTGGCACAGGGTGGGAGCTGTGTGCTGTGGGGGCTCTGGCACAGGGTGGGAGCTGTGGGGGGGAGGCTCTGGCGCATGGTGGGAACTGTGCGCTGGGGGGGCCCTGTGGTGCAGCGGGTACACAGTGGCAGCTGTGCGCTGTTTGCTGCAGGTGACCAGCCAGGACAAGACCCCGGCCGTAGTTGCCAAGGTGCTGGAGAAACACGGCCAGGAGCCAAGGGCTGCCCCCCAATTCCAGCTGGTGCAGCTGCTGCCCGAGGGGAAAGGTGAGGGGGACAGAGGCCAGGGGATGAGGGGTCTCCAGTGGCGCCCTGGGGGGGGTTGGCTCCCATGAGTGGGTGAGGGGCTCCATTCACCACCTCCTTTCACCTCCCCCCCCCCCCCCCGCAGAGCTGACCTTCCACGCCACCGACAACGTCTTCTACGCCATGAACAGCTCCAGTCTGGACTTTGTGCTGCGCCCCAAGGGGCCCGGGGAGCCTCCCCCGCCGCCCAGCGCTGCCCCCCGCCGGCCCGAACTCAGCGCCACCTTCCCGAAGATCAAGGCGACGGGTCGCAAGCTGGCCCGGGCCCTCTTCTGAGGGCGGCCCCGCTCCAGGAAAGGGCTGTGGGATGGTCTGCAGGGCCCTGCCCACTGGCCGCAGCCTCGGGCCATGACCTGAGTGCCTGACAGCCCCTCTGCCTACGGCCGCCCAGCAGGGAGAGCTGGGGGCTGGCTGCACAGGCAGTGAGCCCCCAGCAGGACGCGGGGGGAGGCCAAGGGGTTAACCGCCGCTGGGCCCAGGGGGCTGTGGGTGCCCCTGTGGAGAGGGCAGCGTCTCAGGGACTTGTCCCCAAGGGGTCCCAGCACCAGACCCCGGGCGGGGGGAGTGTCTCAGGGCCCTAGCCCTTTGCTGAAACACTAATGCAATAAAGACACTAAGCAGCTGGTGGTGAGCCGTGCTTCGGGGGCCCAGGGGGTCAGCCCTGCCAGGGAACCCCCAGGCCCAGAGGGGCCACACCCATAGCAGGGCAGAGCACACCCAGGTGGGGGCCACGTGGGATCAGTTTGTGCATCACCTCTTTTATTCTCAACAGTGAAAAACCTTAAATACCCCCCCCCCCCCCCCCCAGTGCCATCTCAGGCCTTGGGCACCGCCTTGCCCTGGGCGCGCTGATACTCCTGCTGCAGCCGGGCCAGCACCTCCCGCTGCTCCTCCGCCTTCTTCTCGCTCTCCTGGAGCTGCAGCTCGTAGCGCTTGCTGCGGGGGAGGGAGGGAAGGGGGGAGTGAGCCGGGCCCAAAGTGCCCCCCCCCCCCCCAGCCTGCCAGTGTGGCCCAGAGCTTGCCCCAGGGCAGGAGCCATCCTGGGGTGGAGCTTGGCCAATGGCCCCTAGCAGGGAAGGCCTCTGTGCCTGTGCCACTCCCCCTCCCCCCGGGGGGGGGGCTGGGACCCCTCCCGGGACACCCCCACTCACATCTCCCCAGAAATGTAGTCCAGCCTCTTGCTGACAGTGGCTTTCGCCTCCTCCATGTCCTGCTTCACCAAGACGGGGCCAATCAGCTTGTAGACCGTGTTGGTGGCATCCAGCAGCCCCAGCTCCTGGGGGGGGGGGGGGCAGGGAGCAGATGGAGGGACGGGAGACACCCTTGGTGAGGTGGCTTGCCACAGGGGGAAGGGGAGAGTGAGCTGGGAGTCTGTGAAAAACTGGGGGCGAGCAGTTGTTACTGGGGGCAGGAGGGGAAGGTGGGGGCAAGGGAGGGGAGGGGGAGCAGGGAGAGGAAGGGGAGTATCGGGGTGAAGGGTTAGCAGGGGAATGGGGAGGCGGGGGTATCGGGTTAGCGGGGGGGGCAGGGGGCGAAGGGGGGTACCGGGGGGGCAGGGGGAGAAGGGGGGTTGGGGGTACCGGGGGGGTAGGGGGGGCAGGGGGGTGCCGGGGGGGCAGGGGGAGAAGGGGGGGCGGGGGGGTGCCGGGGGGGGTCTCACCTCCTTGACGATGTTGTTTTCTGTCAGTTGCGCCTCCAGTTTCTGCCGGGCCGACAGGCACTTGCTGAGATCTGGGGGGGGGGGGGGGGGAGTGAGCTGCTGGGAGTGAGCCCCCCCGCTCCTCCCCCCCCCTCACCGGGGCAGGGGGCGGGGCCGAGGCAGGGACGGACCCTGGGGAGCCGCGGGCAGGTCGCGGGGGATGGCGCGGGAGGGGGAGGGGCGGGCCCGAGGGGGGGGTTACGCGGCGGAGGGGTCCCGGGGGGGGGGCGGGCCCGAGGGGGGGGGTTACGCGACGGGGGGGCGGGCGCGGGGGGGGGTCCCGGGGGGCGGGCGCGGGGGGGGTCCCGGGGGGGCGGGCCCGAGGGGGGGTTACGCGGCGGGGGGGCCCGAGGGGGGGTCTCGGGGGGGGGGGCGCGGGGGGGGTTACGCGGCGGGGGCGGTCCGGGGGGGGGCCCGAGGGGGGGGGTTACGCGGCGGGGGGGCAGGCGCGGGGGGGCGGGCGCGGGCCCGAGGGGGGGGTTACGCGGCGGGGGGGGGGTCTCGGGGGGGTTACGCGGCGGGGGGGCGGGCGCGAGGGGGGGGCCCGGGGGGGGCGGGCCCGAGGGGGGGGTTACGCGGCGGGGGGGCGGGCGCGGGGGGGGGTCCGGGGGGGGCGGGGCCGGCACCTTTCTGCAGCTGCTGATATTTCTCCAGCTCGCCCTGCAGCCGCTTCTGCACCAGCTCCGCCATCGCGCGCCCCGCCCCGCCCCGCCCCGGAAGTGCCGCCGGGCCGCGGGGCCCCATGGGATTTGTAGTCCCGCCCGCACTTCCGCCCCGTGCCGTAAGGGCCGCGACAGAGGCGGGACTTTGGGGCCACTTCCGCCGTTTTCCAATATGGTGGGGCGATGCCCCTACTTCCGCCCGGTGCCAAGATGGCGCCACCGGCTTCTGAAGCCACTTCCGCCCCGCTCAAAGATGGCGGGCCTGGGGGGGGGCAGTGACCCCGAGCGTGGTGACGTCCAGTGGCCTCCCCAGGAATTGAAATTGGGGGAGGGGTGTCAGGGCGGAGGAGGGGCAGCATGGCGCCATAGCTCCCCACACGGGGGGGGGGGGGTAGGCGCCCCCATGGGGAGGTCCCTGGTGACGTCTCGCGTCAGTGAAACCTCCCCCCGGCCCTGCCCCTCAGGGCCCAGGGACGTGGGGCCGGGGGCGCGTGAGGAGCCGTTCCCGGCCCCGCGGGGGGCGCACAAGGGGCCCTGGCTCTGTGCTGCGACCGGGGCTGCTCAGCGTCGTCACCAGCCTGTTAGCGACTGGCGCAGTGTGGACGCGTCTCAGCCCACGCCGGGAGCGTGGCAAGGGCTTCGGAGGGCGGGTCAGAATCCAAAGTGACCCGGAGCACTGAATACAGCCGCTCCCCGAGTTACAACCGACAAAGCCCCCATGGAGCGGTTGTAAAGGCAGTCCCCGAGTTACGAACGTACCCACGCTTACGAACAGCGCGGTTGCACGTGTGGAAGCAGGCAGTCAAAGGGGAATACCGAGTGGTGGCAGGATAAGCATGTTTAGGCGGGAAACGAAAAAGTAACTGTAATATGCTCGGCTCTCAGTCCAGCACGGTAGCTGCTGTATCTTGCCCAGCAACAAGTTTGGGCATGACTGTATAAAAGAGTTCACCTGGCTGCATCCAGTAGAAATCCCCTAGGCTGTGTCTAGACTGCATCCCTTTTCTGTAAAAGGGATGCAAATTAGACATATCGCAATTGCAAATGAAGCAGGGATTTAAATCCCCCCCCCGCTTCATTTGCATAAACATGGCTGCCGCTTTTTTCCGGCTCGGAGCTTTGCCAGAAAAAAGCACCAGTCTAGACGCAGATATTTCAGAAAATAAAGCCTTTTCCGAAAGATCCCTTATCCCTCATTTTAAGGCACCTAATTTTCTTTTTAAAGAAAAAGGCTTTATTTTCTGAAAGATCCACGTCTAGACTGGCGCTTTTTTCCGGCAAAACTCCAGAAAAAAGCGGCAGCCATTTTTATGCTAATGAAGCGGGGGGGATTTAATCCCTGCTTCATTTGCAATTGCGATATGTCTAATTTGCATCCCTTTTATGGAAAAGGGATGCAGTCTAGACACAGCCCTTGTGATTTCTCCACAGCGCTGTGTAATAAAGTTCGGTTCATCAGGTCTCCAGCCTCCGTCTTGACTTTTCTTCAACACATGTAACTGAATGGGGTCCGAGTTACAAACGGATCAAGTTACGGCCAAGTGTTTGGGCCGTAACTCATTTGTTACTCGGAGAGAGGCTGTAAGGACAAATGCAAAGTGCTGCACTTAGGAAGGAACAATCCATGTCACACACACAAAATGGGAAGTGACTGGCTAGGAAGGAGTCCTGCAGAAAGGGATAGAGGGGTCAGAGTGCACCACAAGCTAAACATGAGTCAACAGTGTGACGCTGTTGCACAATAAGGAAACATGATTCTGGGTGGCAGTAACAGGCGTGTTATAAGCAAAACAGGAGAAGTCATTCTTCCACTTTCTCTGCGCTGATTAGGCCTCAGCTGGAGTGTTGTGTCCAGTTCTGGGCACCGCATTTGAAGAAAGATGTGGAGAAACTGGAGAGGGTCCAGAGAAGAGCAACAAGAATGAGGAAAGGTCCAGAGAACAGGAGCTAGGAGGGAAGGCTGAAAGAATTGGGCTTGTTTCGTCTGGAAAGGAGAAGACTGAGGGGGGACATGAGAGCCGTTTTCAGGTATCTAAAAGGGTGTCACAGGGAAGAGGGGGGGGGAAATGGGCCCATTAGCCTCTGAGGACAGCACAAGCAGCAATGGGCTTAAACTGCAGCAAGGGAGGTTTAGGTTGGACATTAGGAAAGGCGTCCTGCCTGCCAGGGTGGTCAGACACTGGAATAAATTGCCCAGGGGGGTTGTGGAATCCCCATCCCTGGAGCTATTGCAGAGCAGGCTGGACAGACACCGGTCAGGGATTCTAGACAGTGCTGGGCCCGGCCGTGCGGGCAGGGAACTGGACTTACTCTCTCGAGGTCCCTGCCAGTCCCGTTGTGAGCACATCACCAGCGCGGGGCTAGTGACATCACACACAGTGGCAGCACGTTGCCGGCACAGTGCTAGTAACATCAGCACAGCACGCCCAGCATCAGGGCCTTGCCAGCACGGTGTTAGGGACATCACGCCCGGCACCACGGGGTCTCTGACATGGCGATGACATCATCACCTGGGGGCTAATTAGTCCTTCCTTCCTCCCCGCCCCGTCGCTGGCCCCCTGTGCTAATAGTGTTCAGAGCTGCCCTATGCTCATCGCTCTTGCACCAGCCACAGCCTAGAGCAGGGGTGTCCAAACTTTTTTCAAAGAGGGCCAGATTTGATGAAGTGAACATGCGTGAGGGCCGACCATTTTGCCTGACATTCTTTGAACCATTAAAATTAAATGCAAATTAACTATTTTATGCAAAGTTTATTGCAAACGGCATACTTTTCATTTCGTCACATGGATGACAAATCTAAACAGGTGTTAAATCACTCTGCCTTTCATATCTGAAGGCTAGATGAAAAAAAAATCCAGGAAGCTGAAATATATGTCAGGAACATTGTAAAGTACATTACATATTATCAACTTTTAAGTTCAAAAAATATGAACAGGAACATAACACCAACTATACATGTTGTGTCCAAATATATTTATAACTGATTTAGACCAACTGACATTAACTGAGATTTTACAATGTATTCATCTCAATTGAAAAAAAAACTTGCCTACACTAATGTGAAGGGTGAAACTGAGATCTGGACTGCAGCACGTAGGCTAGGTCTGGTACAAAGGCAGAGGTTTTGATGCGCAAAATGTCACGCAGGTGAGAGTCACTTAGTCTTGTCCTCACGCAGTTCTTGTTAAAGTTCATAGCAGAGAATGTCTTCTCACACATATATGTTGAGCCAAACAAGCTCAGCATTTTCTTAGCCAATGTTCGAATGTCTTGAAACCGGCTCTTATCCAGTTGGCGGTAAAAGTTCACAAGAGAGAGCTGTTGGTGACGACTGCGTAACTCGCTGTCACAATGCAGCTCAATGAGCTCGAGATGCCGCTGATCTGGAGCATCATCGGGGTCAACAGAGAATGGAGAGGAGAAAAGGCTGATCTCCTTTTCAATAGCTGCAAAATCCTGAAAGCGCCGTTTAAACTCCCCAGCCAGAGATGCGATGTCTGCTGCATACCTGCTCGTTTGCGCACTGATATTGTCCTGTGGAAAACTGTTCATTATTTCCTGCAACGCTGAAAAATGTATGGTATTGGGCTGTGTTTGTGACAACTGCCTTATGAAAAGTTGCAGCTTTGTCCCAAAGGCTTTGAGGTGTGAATAAAGCTGGTTCACCGCTGCATTTTTCCCCTGAAGACTCGTGTTCAGTACATTCAGATGCTTTATTATGTCAACTAGAAACCCCAAATCAGCCAGCCAAATAGGATCAGATAGTTCTCGCATTGGTTGTCCCTTTGTTTCCAAGAATTCTCCGATTTCCTTTCTGAGAGAGTAGAAACGCTGCAGTGCAGACCCCCGACTGAGCCATCTTACATCGTTGTGATATAAAACATCTTCATATTCAGCCTGGATGTCCAGTAGAAACTGTTTAAACTGGCGGTGGCACAGGGCTTTAGAGCGAATAAAATTAATAGTCTTTAGCACCGGTTTCATAACATGATCATATTTGAGATGTTTAGCACAGAGAACTTGTTGATGAATGATACAATGGAGTTAAATAGCTTTGCCTCCTTCTTCGATCACCTTGTTACAGATTAGGGTTGATAATCCACTTCGTTCACAAGCCATGGCAGGTGCCCCATCAGTAATAATCCCAGTAACTTTGTTCCAAGGCAGTTTCATGTCATCTATGGTGGAACTAACAGAAACAAATAAATCTTTTCCTCTTGTTTGGTCCGTAAGGCTCTGGAGGTCAAGTAGCTCTTCAGTCACATTAATTTCATCGTCCACCCCTCTCATAAAAATCAGCAACTGAGCTGTGTCAGATAGGTCCGTGCTTTCATCACAGGCTATTGAAAAGAAGTCAAAATCCACTCCTTTGGATGTCAACTGTCTCTTAATATCTGATGAAATCTCTTCAATTCTCCGTGCTACAGTGTTACAAGCCAGGCAAATGTTGGCAAACTCTTGCTTCTTCTCGGGACAGATATTCTCAACCATTTTCATAACGCATTCTTTGATAAAGTCACCCTCAGCAAAAGATTTGCAATTTTTAGCAATTAACGTTGCCACCTCATAGCTCGCCCTTGTGGCATTTTCATTTGACTCACGGGCTCTTATGAAAACTTGCTGTTGTGACATTAAACCAGCTTCAAGTTGCTTCAACTTTTCACTGCAGTCGTGCCCTGTAAGCTTGTCGTATGTGCTATGTCTCGACTGGTAGTGTCTCTTGACATTAAATTCCTTATAAACAGCCACAGTCTCTTGGCATATCAGACAAACACAGTGATTCTCTATTTCAGTGAAGAAATATTCCACTTTCCACCTGTCCTGGAAGCGGCGGCCCTCACTGTCAACTTTCCTTCTCTTATTTACAGTCGCCATTTTTTTAAATTGACCAGAAGGGGAAGGGATCATGTGAGCGCAGTGCCAGAGGTTTAATACACTGCCCAAGTAATACACTGCACTAATACACTGCCCAACAAGAATTCTCTTGCCTTTGTGGCTGTTTGTGGTGAAGTGTCTAATGATGAGCTCGGGCGTGTTCGCAGCTCCACGTGCCTGAGCCCGCCAGGAAGCTGACAGTGCGCAGGGCCAGTCACAGATACTGAGATTTCCTGATCTCAGCAGCTGCGGAGTCCGTCCCCGCACTCTCAGCCCCAAGGCAGAGGGCCCGCAGGGTCGGAGGCGGGCGGAGAGCGCAGGGGAAGCTGGCCTCACGGCGGCCCGAGGGCAGGGCGAACCCGCAGCCAAGCGGGGGAGCGGGGCTGCGGACGTGCCGTACAGGGCAGGCTTTAGGACCGCAGCGGCTGCCATGGACGGCGGCGGCGTGGCTGGAAGCTGCGCGCTGCGCGCACCAGTTCAGAGGAGCGCCGGGGAGCCAGGAGAGGGGGAGGAAGCGGGGGCTGTCCCCGCACTCTCAGCCCCAAAGCCCGCGGGGTCGGAGAGCGCAGGGCATGCCGGCCTCAGGCGGCCCGGGGGCAGGGCGAACCCGCAGCCAAGCGGGGGAGCGGGGCTGCGGACGTGCCGTACAGGGCAGGGACTAGGACCACGGCGGCGGTGCGGTCCGAAGCGGCGCGCTGCGCGTGCCGGTTAAAAGGAGCACCGGTGAGCCGGGAGAAGCGGGGGCCGTATTCAATCCGACCGCGGGCCGGACTTTGGACATGCCTGGCCTAGAGCCACGTCACTCATTGTCATTAGACCCTGGGCACTGCTCCTGGGGCACCGTGCAGCACAGAACACCCCCTGGCATGGGCCGGGCTGGGGGCAGCCTCCCGGGTAGGGCTGGGCACGATGCAGCAGCAGGAACTGCCAGTGGCTGTGCTGGAGGAGGCTCCAACGGCCCGTGCCCCACAGTTGGGGGCCAGAGCAGACCAGGACTCCTGGGTTCTGTGCCCAGATTCTGCTAGAACCCGCCTGATGCCGGGGGGTCCCACGCCCCCAAGCACAGCCCCTGGCCAGGGTGGGTCCTGGACGTGGGGGCGTTTTGGTCTGTGCCGCACTGCCCAGGGGGTGGTTAAGGTCTTGTCCGGGGTACTTCCGGGAGAGCAGCTCAGACACAGCTGGCTCTGTGTCCCGACAGGTTCCTCTCCTGCAGCTGCCACACCCTCCCCGATCTGCCAGGTAAGCTGAACCTGTCACAGGGCCTTGGGGCAGGAGGCGTGGCAGGCCAAGGCTTTCCCCGCCCTTCCTCTTCTGCGGGACAAAGCTCTCTGCAGCTGCTGCCCTGTGGGTCTGGTATCCAAATGAGCCCCAGGGTCCTGAGAAGCAGGTGTTACCACCCTAGGGGGTATCCCTGGTACGGGGGTGAGGGTCTCCTGCTGTAACGGAGGGGGGCCTGGTGTGTCCCTGGAATCAGCGGCAAGTGGAAAAGCCGCTTCCGAAGTCACAGTGGAACCATTCCGGTGGGTGCCACCCTGCAAGCAGGATTGACCCAGTTCCGTGGGGTGCGTCCCTGCTGCTGGCTCTGCAAAGCTGCCGCTGAGCGTGAGTATGCATCGACGGCTTCAACCCGGGCCTCCAAGAGCCGACACGTATCCGCCGGGGGGGCAGTCACCGCGGTTTGGCTCAGTCGCAGGGGCAGGGTCGGCAGAGCGCCCCTCTGTGCGGGCAGCAGGGTTCCCTGCCCTGGGCTGTATTCGCACCGTTCCCTCTGCTACGTTGCATGGGACACTGCAGTAACCCCGTGTGTGCGCCTCAGCTTCGGGCACTGCCCTGAGAGCGAGGTGGGGACGGGCGTTCTGGGGTGACAGCCTCCCCCACTCCAATGGCCGATGCTTCTGTCAACGGGCCAGGGAGGGGCATGTGACCAGGTAGCAGGACAAGGCTGGAGGGGGCGGGCCGACTGCAGGAAGGGGCCTGCCCTGTGCGCTGGCTTGGGGGAGGAGATGGGGGGTTGGAGCCCTTGGCTCCAGGCCCCCTCTCCCCAGTTTGGGCTGGGCTGCCCACTCTGGGTCCCTGGGAACTAGTGACCCTCCTGGTCGCCCTGCCGGCTGGGAGTCGCGTCTGGCGGCAGCTGGGGGTGTCGGGCCTGGTGACGGGGGTCCCCCTAAGTGAATGGGCTACGCACCCCCGCCAAGGCTTGTTTTCGGCTGTGTAAGGGGGCAGGCGGTGTCTGCTTCCAGCCAGCGAGGCCAGTGACGAGCAGGCTCCGCCAGACAGGAAGCCTGGTTGCCCCCATGACGGGTGTTTCTGCCCTGCAGCCAGACGCGGGTTCCACGGTACGTACCTTACACAGTACTGGTACCCATGGCTCACGAGGCCGTCATGGGGGGGTCCTCGGCCCATGCAGCTGGGGGGCTTGGGGATCCAAGGGGGTGGGGGGCTGGTCTCTGGCCTCCTTTTGTGGGCTAGACCCAAGGGACGTGCACAGCTCCACTGGCCAGGCCAGAGCGCGCCACAGCAGCACGGCCCAGCTCTCCCCAGGGTCCCCTGCCCAGAATCTGGCCCTGCCGAGCCCTGCTCCACCCTGGCCACGCCGGTGCCATGATGGGCCTTAGGGGTGAGTGGGGGCAGCTCTGTCTTGCTAGAGGTGCGGGGGACTTGGGGTCTTTTGAGTCCCCTGCTCCCGCCGCCCAGGCCAGCTGCCTCCTGCGCTGTTCCCGCAGGAGCTGTCTGCCTTGGCACTCATGAATGGTGCACAGGGAAACTGAGGCACGCCCACCCGCCTTGTGGATAGTTCAGAAAAACCTCCCAGCACAAAGGGGGTGGGGGGGAGGGCTGCCATGTCTTGGCTAGTCGCTGACTGGTCTGGGGGGGGGGGGCAGCGACTCAGCGGGATGGACCGAGGAGTCTGGGGCGCAGGGAGGGAGAGACGCTGGGGAGAGGGGGATCTGTGGGCAATGGGGGGTGTCCTGGGAGGGTGAGTGCCAGGCCTGGGTAACAGACTGGGCTGGAGGGGGGATGTGTACCGGGTGGGAGGGGCCGTAGAGGGGAGATTGATAGGGGACTGGAGGGGTCCGTGGTGGGGAGGGGTGGCTGTGGGGGGGACAGAGGGACAGGAGTGTACCGTAGGGAGGAGGGATGGATACGGGGTGTGCCGGGGGCAGAGGGGGTCTGGGTACTGGGGGAAAGGGCCATGGGGGGCCTGGGTAGCAGGGAGGGCGGTGGGGGCTGGATAGTGGAGGGAGGGGCCATGGGGGGGCTGGGTAGCAGGTGGACGGGGCCTGTGGGGGGGCTGGGTAGCAGGGGGCTGCATGGGGGAGGGGCCGGGGGGGGCTGGATAGCGGGGGGAGGAGAGATGGGGATGCCACTGGGGGCAGGGCCATGGGAGGCCGAGGGGGGGGAAGGTGGGGGAGGGGCCGCGGGGAGGGGCATGGGAGGCCGGGGGAGGGAAGGTGGGGGAGGGGCCGCGGGGAGGGGCATGGGAGGCTGGGGGGGACCGGATGGGGGCGGGACAAGGGGCGGGGGGAGGCGCAGCGGTCGCGGAGCGGGGCGGGGCCGGGAGGTGAGATCGGCTCCCCGCATCCCCCCGCGGCCGGGATGGCCCCCCCCCCGCGACGTGACTCTGCCTCGCCTCCGCCCCCCCGGGGAGAGGGGGCTGAGATGCGGGCGGGGGGGGAGGCTGCAGAGGACAGCGGGGCTGAGATGGGGGGGTTGCTGGGGGCTGAGATGGGGGCTGCTGGGGGCAGAGGGCTGAGATGGGGGGCTGCTGGGGGCTGAGATGAGGGGGGCTACTTGGGGCAGAGGGCTGAGATGGGGGGGTTGCTGGGGGCTGAGATGAGGGGGGCTACTGGGGGCAGAGGGCTGAGATGGGGGGGTTGCTGGGGGCTGAGATGGGGGGCTGCTGGGGGCTGAAATGGGGGGGTGCTGGGGGCAGAGGGCTGAGATGGGGGGGCTGCTGGGGGCTGAGATGAGGGGGGCTACTGGGGGCAGAGGGCTGAGATGGGGGGGTTGCTGGGGGCTGAGATGGGGGGTTGCTGGGGGCAGAGGGCTGAGATGGGGGGGCTGCTGGGGGCTGAGATGAGGGGGGCTACTGGGGGCAGAGGGCTGAGATGGGGGGGTTGCTGGGGGCTGAGATGGGGGGCTGCTGGGGGCTGAAATGGGGGGGTGCTGGGGGCAGAGGGCTGAGATGGGGGGACTGCTGGGGGCTGAGATGGGGGCTGCTGGGGGCTGAGATGAGGGGGGCTACTGGGGGCAGAGGGCTGAGATGGGGGGTTGCTGGGGGCAGAGGGCTGAGATGGGGGGGTTGCTGGGGGCTGAGATGGGGGCTGCTGGGGGCTGAAATGGGGGGCTGCTGGGGGCAGAGGGCTGAGATGGGGGGTTGCTGGGGGCTGAGATGAAGGGGGGTGTTCTGTGTGTGACCCCTCCCCCCATCTCTCTCTCTCTCTCTCTCTCTCTCTCTCACTTGTAGGCTGCCTCCACCACTAGCTGACCCCCCATGGTTCCCCGGCTCTGCCCCCCCCGGCGCCCCCTGGCCTGGCTGCTGGCGGGGCTGGGGGGGCTGGCGCTGGTGAGCCTGCTGGCCGGGGGCACGGGGGAGGAACTGCTGGCCTGGGCGCTGGGCCCCTTCCTGGGGGGCGAGGGGCCCCCCCTGCCGCCGGACCTCCCCTTGCCGGGCCCCGGCGCCTTCCTGCTGCCCAACGCGGGCGCCTGCGGGCCCCGGGCCCCCTTCCTGCTGGTGCTGGTGGCCAGCGCCCCCGGGCACGTGGCCCAGCGCCAGGCGGTGCGGGCCAGCTGGGGGGGCGCCCGCCGGGCGGGGGGCCAGGCCGTGCGGACGCTCTTCGCCCTGGGGGCGCCCGGCTCAGGGGAGGAGCAGGCCCAGCTGGAGCGGGAGGCCCAGCGGCACGGGGACCTGGTGCAGGGCCGCTTCGCCGACACCTACGCCAACCTGACCCTCAAGACCCTGCTGCTGCTGGGCTGGGCGGCCGCCCACTGCCCCGACGCCGCCTTCGTGGCCAAGGTGGACGACGACGTCTTCCTCAACCTGCCCGCCCTGGCCCGGCACCTGGCGGCCCGGCCCGGCCCCCGCCCGCTCTACCTGGGCCGGGTGCACTGGTGGGTGTCCCCCACCCGCCAGCCCAGCCACCCGCACCACGTGCCCGCCTCTGTCTACCCGGCCGGGGCCTTTCCCCTCTACTGCAGCGGCACGGCCTACGTGCTGTCCCGCGAGGCTGCCTGGCGAGTGCTGGGGGCCACCCCCCACGTGCCCCTCGTGGCCCCCGAGGACGTCTACGTGGGGCTGTGCGCACGCTGGGCCGGCCTGGCCCCCACCCACAGCGCCCGCGTGGCCGGAGCCGCCCACTACCCCCTGGACCCCTGCTGCTACGGGGAGGTGCTCTTCAGCGTGCACCAGGTGGGCCCCCGGGCCATGCGGGCGGCCTGGGCCATGACGGAGGCGGAGCCAGGCGCCTGTTCCCTGCTGCAGAGGGCACTGGGGGTGCTGAGGTGCAAGGGGCTCGCGCTGCTGGAGGACCTCTGGGGGGCTGGCAGCCAGGACGCCTGGGCTCCATCCTAGCCCTGGGAAGGGAAGCGGAGGGTAGTCTAGTGGCTCTCAACCAGGCCGGGGTGGGTGCAGGGGGCCACTCAGCTACAGATGTGGCCTCGTCTACAGCAGGCGACAGAGGCAGCCCCAGCAAGGCACCCGCCAGCTAAAAGGGCCCACGCTGGGGCGCTGCGCCCCGACCCCTCCAGGTAATGTGTGTGGGCAGGGTGGGCTGCGCTCGACGGCGCCAAGCAGCACGCAGCCCTGTTGCAGGACACTGGGCTTCGCTGCCACACGTCGGTTGTTTTCCCTCTCCGGTTGCACACAAGTTGATTGCAGGCGAAACTTGGGGAGGGAGACACCGGCCAAATGAGACCTTGGAAAGGGAGGCCGTAGCCTGGAAGCGGTTGAGAGCCACTGGGCTAGCCATAGTCGGGGGGTAGGAGCCAGGACTTCTGGGTTCTCACCCTGGCAGTGGGAGGGAAGCAGGGTGAAATGCTGTGAATGGATTCCATGCGTGGAATAAATGTTGTTTTGTGCACCAAGGCGGGGGGGCTGTGCACCACCAATAGAAGCACCTGCTGCCGGCTGGAGATGCTCTGCTAATGAGTGCATGGGACTCTCTCCTGAGCGGCCGCCCGCATGCCCAGTGCACAGACTCTGTCAGCAGCTCAGTTTTAAAATGTTTGCCCTGGCTTGTTTCATACGCAACGTCCTGGCGCTTCGGTTCTCCTGCGGGCATGTGCCGCGGCTGCCTTGGGACGCCGCCTGGGGCCGGACATGCACCAAGTCGCGCGCGTGAGTGGAGCGTGGCACCTGCGGCTTTTCTCTGTGGTGTGCCACCGCGCTGAAATGCACGGACTTTGTGTGTGCTGTGCCAAACCGCAGCAAGGGCGCCGTGCACCTCCCCGCACCCCCCCCCCAGCGGGGCGGCCAGTGCTGGACGAGCCAGGACGGTGACCTGTGGGAAAGACTGGATGCGATTGCTCATCGGCGTGGCTTGTCGCTTGCGGCAGATGCATCCCGCACGTTACGTGACGCTGCCCGGCTAGTGCTGTGACACGTGCAAAGGAGCAGTGTTGTGCTGAACGCCACTAGACAGAGTGTTGCAGGACAGAGCCTTTTTGGAAGGGTAAAAGGCTGTTTTCAGGAGAAAATGGTCTAGGTCTGCAGAAAGGAAACGTGCTAATCCCAGCAGGAGAAAGAGGCGGGCTTAGAGTCACCTTTGATGCACCCTTCACAAACTAGATTTCACTGGATCATTCACCCGGCTGTCCCGGGTGTAGGTTCTCTGGGGACTTGAAAAACGCAGTGCTATTGTAATGGGATTAGCAAAGGTCCGACCAACGGTCCAGCCAGCCCAGTGTCCTGTCTGCCAACAGTAGCTGGTGCCAGATGTCCCGCAGGAAGGGAACACAGCCGGGAATCCTTCAGTGATTCACTCCGGCGCCCAGTCCCTGACAGAGGCGAGGGACACCATTCCTCCCCATCCTGGCTAGTAGCCATTGATGGACTTAACTGATCTAGTTCTTTTTTGAACACTGTTGAAGTCCTGGTCTTTGCAACATCCTCTGGCAAGGAGTTCCACAGGTGTAGTACGATGAAGGCCTAAAACATAAGCCCACGCAGCACAGGCCTGGTGTGAGGAGCTGAGGCCTAGCTAACAATGGACAAAACATGGCGAACATAAAGCAAAGCTAAGCTGTGAACAAGAGGCAGGCCCCTGCTCACAGAACTTGGCACACACAGGGCTGAGCGAGCAAAACGCTAACTGGCCAGCTGCAGAACAAGAATTGGTACTGGTCATAAGTGGATAGCGCAATATCACTAGCCCATGAAAAAAGACCGTGGTACCTACTCGTCACAGAAACAGACCCAGGTCCAGGAAAGGGTCTAGGATGACAGCATGATGGCTAGAGATGATCTCATCAAACCAGGAGGTACAGGGGATGGGCGGCAGCTAAGTAGCATCAGAGGGTGGCAGCCTGACAAGGACAGCAGTGAGGTGTGATTTGTTTGTACCTGTATATAAGGCGGTGTCGTGGGGCACAGCCTTTGTGTGACGGGGGGAGGACATTTCCCACTGATTGAGTCATTCCATTGTGGCAAGTACACGTGTGCAGTGGTTCAGAAGCGTCTACTGAGAACTCTGACCGCACTTCACCCTACAATAAACCTGGCCTGGCACCTTGGATCCTTATCTGGCTTGTGGTCTTTGGGGGCCCTCTCAGGGCCAGCTGTGGTCATTGGGCCCACATCACTGCGCACACACGCACGCGGAGCAGCGACCTGTGAGGACACCACGGCAGTGACTACGCCTAACCACTGTTGTACTTAACTTCATTAGCTGACCCCAAGTTCTTGTTGTTGGGCCCAGAAAAACAAGCCTTGGTCATTATGCTAAAGGAAAATGAACAAGGGCTGACATGTCCGGGGGACGCCCCGTTGTCCCTGGTACTCAGAGATTGGAAGGGTCTCTCTGGAACAGCCAGTCCTGCTAAGTCCAGGGTGAGAGATTTATGCCGAATTCAGTGGCCTTCCCTTACCGCTCATTTGTGCCCGGATAAGGATTGGCCGGATTGCGGAACCTTTTCCTAGAAAGAATGAGTGTCCTTAGGGACATACTGGTTGGCCTTGGACCCGGTATCTAGTTGTATGGTGCAATTATAACCCAAAGAGAGAGAAGTGGTCTTGCAGGTCATTGGTTTGGAGGCACCTCTCAAGCTCCCTCCGCTGTATGCCCGAGACCCAGCTGGAGGAAGACTGGTATCGCCCCATGGGGCTACCACGGAGACAAAGTCCCAGGTTACAAAATGAGGATGGGCAAAAGGGGGAGACCTCCTCTGGGGCTGTTTCGGGAAAGGCGGAGGGGGCTGGAAAGTCCTCCCTGTATCCGCTTCGGGCTTATCCTATTCCCCAGAACAATGGGCAAGCTACATTTGCATATACTCATGCCCCATTTTCGACCGCTGATTTACTAAATTGGCAGCGCTCGCTGCCACGTCTCCGGGATACCCCGGCGGCGGGAGCGGGAACTTTCCGTACTATTGTCTCTGCCCACCTACCAACTTGGGCGGATGTGAATCAGTTACTGGACACTCCGCACTGAAGACGAGAGGCAGAAGGTTAAGGAAAAGGCGAGAGCATATTACCAAGATCAGACATGGGGAACCTTGCCCAGTGCTGAACCTAACTGGATCCTAATAATGATGGGGAAGGGGAAATCGGAGTCGTTATCGACAAGCTATTTTGCATGGAATAAAAGCGGTGGGGGACGTAACCCCTAACTGGGGCAAAGTGACAGCTCGTATTCAGTTCCCCAATGAACATCCTTCTGATATTTGCACTCGATTAACGCATGCGATCCGGAAACATGGTAGCTTAGACCCTGATGCAGAGCACGGAAGGGAGATGATAAAAATGGTTTTTATGGCAGAGCGTGCAGAGGATATTGCAAGAAGGTTTAGGGAATGGTATGCCAGGAAAAGCCTACCTGAAATAGTTAGCGTTGCGACGCGGGTTTACAACGGGAGAGGAGAGAAGGGAGAGAGAGCAGGAAAGCAAATCAAAAGGATACAAGGGATCAAGCATCGTTGTTGGCAGTGGCTGTGGCAGGAGGCAGAGGAGGGGCCCCGGGTGGAGTCGCAGTAAGTATTGGAAGGGGTAAAATAGCTACGAGGGTGAGGATGTGGAGGTAGTGTGACCCTGCCCCAGGGGGCAGCAGGGTGGTATTGGGGGGCATGATGTGGGGACACAGGGGGGACAGATGGGATGTGGGGGTAACCTGGGGGCAGTAGGGTGCACTGAGTGATGAAAAACTTCCTTTTGTTTTAAACCTGCTGCCTATTAAGGTCTCTGAAGGCAGGATTTCCCTTTGGTGACGTTCCTCCAACAAATCCCGGTCAGCTATGTGTCTGACAATTATATTTACTATAGTTTCAACTAATTTGCCCAGTACCGATGGTAGACTCACCAGTCTGTAAGTGCCAGGATCACCTCGAGCGCCCTTTTTAAATATTGCTGTCACATTAGCTGGCTTAAGGACAGGTTACACACCACAGGTAAGAGTGCTGCAATTGCACATTTGAGTGCTGTCAGAACTCGGGTGAATGTCATCAGGGCCTGGTGACGTGTACTGTTCAGTTTGTTCCAAAACCTCCTCTAATGACACCTCAATCTGGGATAAGTCCCCAGATTTGTCACCTAAAAAGAATGGCTCAAGTCTGGGACTCTCCCCAGTATCCTCAGCTGTAAAGGCCGAAGCAAAGAATTAATTTAGCATCGCCACTTACCAGCTTTGAGTGCTCCTTTAGCATCTCAGTCGTCCAAAGGCCCCACTGGTTGTGTAGCTTCTGCTGGACTTAAAAAAAGTTTTGCTATTACTGTTTGGCTGTGTCTACATTGGCCCCTTTTCTGGAAAAGGGATGCTAAGAAGACACTTCGGAATTGCAAATGCCGGGGGGATTTAAATATCCCCCGCGGCATTGCATGAACATGGCTGCTGCTTTTTGCCAGAGAAAAGCACCAGTCTAGACGGGCTCTTTCGGAAAATAAAGCCTTTTCCGGAAGATCCCTTATTCCTACTTAAAATCAGGAATAAGGGAGCTTCCGGAAAAGGCTTTATTTTCCGAAAGATCCCGTCTAGACTGGTGCTTTTCTCTGGCAAAACCCCGAGCCGGAAAAAAGCGGCAGCCATGTTCATGCAAATACCGCGGGGGATATTTAAATCCCCCGCAGCATTTGCAATTCCAAAGTATCTCATTAGCATCTCTTTTCTGGAAACGGGTGCCAATGTAGACGTAGCCTTTGAGTTTTTAGCTAACTCCTTTTTGGCTTTCCTTATTACAGGTTTGCACGTCATGTGACAGCATTTATGTGCCTTTCTATTTTTCTCACTAGGCTTTAACTCCCACTTTTTAAATGTCTTTTTCCCACACATTGCTTCATGGTGGTTAAGCTATGGTGGCATCTTTTTGGGTCTCTCTTCCTGTGTGTTTTCATTCGGGATGTACATTTATGTTGGGCCTCTATTATGGTGTCTTTGAAACATTTCCATGCAGCTTGCAGGGATGTTACATGTCTCATTGTACCGTTTGATTTCTGTTTAACTAACTTCCCCATTTTTGTGTAGTTCCCCTTTGTGAAATTAAATGGCAGTGTTGGGCTGCTGAGGTGTTTTTCTCACCACAGGGAAGCTAAATGTTATTACATTATGGTCACTACGTCCAAATGGTCCAGTTATATTTACCTCTTGGACCAGATACTGCGCTCAATTTTGGACTAAATCAAGAATAGCCTCTCCCCCTGTGGGTTCCAGAACCAGCTGCTCCAAGAAGCAGTCATTTAAGGTGCCAAGAAATGTTAGCTCTGCAGCCTGGCCTGAGGTGCCGTGTACCCAGTGGCTACATCTACATTGGCAATATTTAGTGCAAAAGCAAGTGCTTTTGCACAAATTCTTGCCGCCTGTCTACACTGGCCGCGAGTATTTGCACAAGAACACTGACATTCTACTGCATGAAATCAGGGCTTCTTGCACAAATACTCCGATGCTCCCGCTCAGGGATAAGTCCTCGTGCGCAAGTATTCTTGCGCCAGAGGCCAGTGTAGACAGGCACCATCAGTTACCCTGTGGGCAAAATGGCCATCGGAGCTTTCTTGCACAAGAGAGTGTCTACACTGGCACGGGTGCTTTTGCGCAAAGGCACATGCCAGTATAGACGCTTTCTTACTAAAACACGCAAAAACTCTTGCGTTGATAGTATTTGCGCTAAGCCTTGCCAGTCTAGACGTAGCCAGTCAGTATGGGGATAGTTGAATTCCCGCATAATAAACAATTATTGAGTTGTTTATGCGGATAGCCTCGCTAATCTCCCTTAGCATTTCATGGTCACTATCACTGTCCTGATCAGGTGGTCGGTAATAGATCCCGACTGCTCTGATCTTATCATCGGAGCGTGGAAGTGAAATTCTACGGAACATTTTGGCTCATTTAAGAATTTTACTTCATTTGATTCTACATTTTCTTTCATGTATAGTGCCCCTCCCCCACCAGCACGACCTGTCCTGTCCTTCCGATAGATTTTGTATCCTGGTGTGACTGTGTCCCATGGATTAGAACACGAGAGCGGCCAGACGGGGTCAGACCAACAGTGCAACCAGCCCAGGGCCCTGTTTGCCCACAGCGCCCAGTGCCCCAAGAGTGAAGAGAACAGGGGTCCACCTCCTGTGGCCCATTCCCAGCCTTTGACACACAGAGGCCAGGGCCACCAGGCCTGCTTAGCCTGGCTAATAAGTACTGAGGGACCTGTTCTCCATAAAGCCCCGCTCTTCAAAACCTCCTCTGGCAAGGGGTTCCACAGGTTGGCTATGCCTCCACTGCACTGGTATTGTGCAAGAAATAGCCTCCTTTGCATAAGTGTGGAATATCGCCGCGCCTCATTTGCATAATTAACGAGCAGCTGCTTTTTGCGCAAGAGGCTTTTGCACAAAAAGGAGCCGTCTACGTGGCTCCTTGTGCAAAACCCCCCTCTTGTGCAAGAGGCATTTTTCCAGGAAAAAAAATGGAAAAATGGCTCTTGCACAAGAGGAGGTTTTTGCACAAAAGCCTCTTGCGCAAAAAAGCATCTGCTCATTAATTATGCAAATGAGGCTGGGCAATATTCCACGCTTAGCCTCATTTGCGTATTTTTGTGCAAAACCAGCAGAGCGTAGACACAGCCGTTGTGCGCAGCATGAAGAAAAACACCCTTTGGTTTGTTTTAAACCCGCTGCTATCCATTTCATTGGGTGGCCCCTCGTTCATTTGGTGACTCTCTCAAACATACAGTTGGGTGCCTCAGTTTCCCCCATGTAGTGCAGGGTTAATGAGGGGCAGTTGCTGGAGGCAGGACTGGGACGACAGGGGAGGCAGAGGCTCCAGGCTGAGGCCGCTAGAGCTGACTGTAACTTTCCATCCTGTGCTAAGGCCGAACTATGTCATCTTTCAGCCCTCTAAGAAACCTCTCTGCTTTGGCTGGCTGGCGATGAAGGGAGCTGGGGTGCAGTTCTCCCTTTGGGGGTGCAAGGCGTGGGCAGGTGGCCGGTTTGGGTGGAGTCATGGAGGGACTTAGTGTGAAACCGAGGTGGGTGCTGAAGGCTCCCAGTGTCAATCCCGAGGCAGTGAAGCCAAGAGACCTGCCCGAGGTAGAGAGACACTGAGGGGGCTGCCACAGGGAAGGAGGCCTCCCAGGCACTGCCTGAGCCGTGCAAGGGCACCAGGGCCGTGCAAGGGCACCAGGGCCGTGCAAGGGCCATATCTCAGAGCACAATGGCCTGTAGGACACGGATAGGAAGCAAAAGGGCAGGGAGTCGGCCTTCCTGCACGAGGGTTCTTGGCTGGCCAAGCCCAGCACGGCCCATCCCTGCTCCACCGTCCTCTCCGTGCGAAATGGGTGCGGTTCCACCTTGCACGGAGGCTCACCGCAGGCTGGTCGCGTGCAGGGCGGTAGGGGCTGCCGCTCGCCCCCCGAGGCGTGTGCATGTCGCAGTGCCCGGGTTTCCGCTGGCGGGTCAGGAGAGGCTGCGCGTTACTCAAGCCACAAGGCCCGGGGGGTTCACCACTGACCCCCCAACGCCCAGGGAAAGGGCAGGGCAGCCAGGCGGGTTCTCCGCTCTCACCAGGGGGCGCTCTGCAGGCCTGTTCCACTGCAGAGGGGTAAAGTGTGGGGGTGGGGAGGGGGGGGCTGAGCATGGGCCCCAGTGAGGGCACTCCCTGTAGCTGAGCCCCTCGGGCCTGGGGGGAGGCTGGCCCTGGAGCTCCCACTCCCAGCCTGCGGCTCCCCTCGCTCAGCTCCCTGCCCCCTTCACGGACAGAACCACCCCCCTGTGCCCCGGCCTGTGCTCAGTCCTCAGCCCCCCACCTGGAGTCTCCCCTCCCCCTAAACTCCCCCCGGCACGGAGAGACCTGAGCCCCAGCCACCCCCCCCCCCGAACCACAGCCAGGTACGGCCAAGCTGGCAGCAACTTTAATAGAAAAATAGCAGGGTGCCAGCGCAGGGCGAGTGGGGGTCGCCCCACCCCCACCGCCCCTTCCCTTGGAGGGGCTGGGTGAAGCCCGTGGGCCCTGTGGCCCCCATGGGGGGCAGTGTCCTCCGGCCCCGGAGCTGCGAGCTATTTCCTGAACCGATCCAGCGCCGACTTCCGGGCCCGGGGGGCCGCCGGGGGCTCCCGCTTCGCCTGCTGCTCCAGGCTCTTCCGGACCTTGGCCTGCGGGAAGGGGGGAGCCGCGTGAGCGCCCCAGTGAACGGGCCAACGGGGGCAACCCTGGGATGCCCCAATTCCCGGCGTCACGGGGACACGCCAGGGGAGCTGGGGCAGGAAGTCCCTGTTTGAGACAGGAAGTGGGGAGCTGGCTTTGGGGGGGCGGGGGGGGGGGGGCAGGGAGCAAAGCCTCCTGGGTAAAGGCTGGCCCCGGGGTCAGTGGCGGAGGGGACAGACGTACCCGCTGCTCCTCGTTCGCCACCTTCTTCTTGCGCCGCAGGAGGCTGCCGGCAGAGCTGCGCCCCTTCAGCTTCCGGCGGGGCTGGAAGGCCGGCTTGGCCTGGGGGTCGAAGCCCTGGGGGCAGGAAGAGTCCTCCTCTATCCCACAATGCACCACGGTGCCGCCCCACCACCGCGGGACCTGCCTGGCGCTCTCTGCCCCCCACATCCCACAATTCCCCACTGTGCCACCCCCTCCTCCACGTCCCCCAAGGCACCACGGTGCCGCCCCACCACCGCGGGACCTGCCTGGCACCCTCTGCCCCCCACATCCCACAATTCCCCACTGTGCCACCCCCTCCTCCACGTCCCCCAAGGCACCACGGTGCCACCCCACCACCGCGGGACCTGCCTGGCGCCCTCTGCCCCCCACATCCCACAATTCCCCACTGTGCCACCCCCTCCTCCACGTCCCACAATGCACCACGGTGCCGCCCCACCACCGCGGGACCTGCCTGGCACCCTCTGTACTGCCCCCCACATCCCACAATTCCCCACTGTGCCACCCCTCCTCCACGTCCCACAATGCACCACGGTGCCGCCCCACCACCGCGGGACCTGCCTGGCGCCCTCTGCCCCCCACATCCCACAATTCCCCACTGTGCCACCCCCTCCTCCACGTCCCACAATGCACCACGGTGCCGCCCCACCACCGCGGGACCTGCCTGGCGCCCTCTGCCCCCCACATCCCACAATTCCCCACTGTGCCACCCCCTCCTCCACGTCCCACAATGCACCACGGTGCCGCCCCACCACCGCGGGACCTGCCTGGCGCCCTCTGCCCCCCACATCCCACAATTCCCCACTGTGCCACCCCCTCCTCCACGTCCCACAATGCACCACGGTGCCGCCCCACCACCGCGGGACCTGCCTGGCACCCTCTGCCCCCCACATCCCACAATTCCCCACTGTGCCACCCCCTCCTCCACGTCCCCCAAGGCACCACGGTGCCGCCCCACCACCGCGGGACCTGCCTGGCACCCTCTGCCCCCCACATCCCACAATTCCCCACTGTGCCACCCCCCTCCTCCACGTCCCACAATGCACCACGGTGCCGCCCCACCACCGCGGGACCTGCCTGGCGCCCTCTGCCCCCCACATCCCACAATTCCCCACTGTGCCACCCCCCTCCTCCACGTCCCACAAGGCACCACGGTGCCGCCCCACCACCGCGGGACCTGCCTGGCGCCCTCTGCCCCCCACATCCCACAATTCCCCACTGTGCCACCCCTCCTCCACGTCCCACAATGCACCACGGTGCCGCCCTACCACCGCGGGACCTGCCTGGCGCCCTCTGTCCCCCACATCCCACAATTCCCCACTGTGCCACCCCCCTCCTCCACGTCCCCCCCCAAGGCATCACGGTGCCGCCCCACCACCGCGGGACCTGCCTGGCGCCCTCTGCCCCCCACATCCCACAATTCCCCACTGTGCCACCCCTCCTCCAGGTCCCACAATGCACCACGGAGCCGCCCTCACGCCCCTCCCCTCCCCGCGCCCTGAGCACAGCACAGCCAAGGGCCCCCCCTGGGACCGCAGCGCTGCCCGGCCTGCACCGTGCCCCCCCCCCAGTCCTGACCCCCCCCCCTCCCCATGCCCCGCAGTGCTGCCCGGCCTGCTCCGTGCCCCCCCGATAGCCCTGACCCCCCCCCATGCCCCGCAGCACTGCCCGGCCTGCACCGTGCCGCCCCCACGTCCCATGATGCACCACAGTGCTGCCCCCCCCCCCCGATAGCCCTGAACCCCCCCACACCCTGCAGCACTGCCTGGCCTGCACCGTGCCACCCCACGTCCCACAATGCACCATGGTGCTGCCCCCCCGATAGCCCTGACCCCCCCCCCACACCCTGCAGCACTGCCCGGCCTGCACCGTGCCGCCCCCCACGTCCCACAATGCACCATGGTGCTGCCCCCCCGATAGCCCTGACCCCCCCCACACCCTGCAGCACTGCCCAGCCTGCACCGTGCCGCCCCACGTCCCACAATGCACCACGGTGGTGCCCCCCCCCGGTGCCGCTCACCAGCCGGTCCACTCGCTCCCGGTGCTTCTGCTCCATGGTGATGGCGTCCACCTGGCCCAGCTGCCCCGGGTCCAGCGTGATCAGCTCCGCAGGGATCTGCCAGGCCAAGTCGTTAGGGGGGGCCAGGGCCAGCCCTTCCCCCGACGCCTCCCCTCTCATGGGTATCCCCCTTCCGGGTGGTGCCCCAGCAAAGAGACCCCCCCCGCTACCCAAGGGTGCCCGTGGACCCCCCCCCCCCAAGGAATCCCCCTTTAGCATCAGCCCCCTTGACCCGGGACCTGCCCCGAGATCCAGGCGGGGCTGCACGGGAGGGGGGAGGGGGGGGAGAGAGAGGGAGAGTCACCTTCTCCAGCAGAGCCTTGACTTCCCACTCCTGCCGCTGCTTCCGGCTCCGGAACGGGTTGTTCTCCAGGGCGTCGAAGTTCGCCTGCCCAGCACCTGCCATGCCGGGGGGGGGGGGGTGTTAGTGGGGGCGGGGGAGGGCCTGGCCCAGGTCCCACCTCCCCTCTGACACGCCCACCGCAGGCCCCCCCCAACAGAGCCACAGAACCGGGCCAGACCCCACGGACTGTAATGGGGGTACAAGGCAGGCACCTCAGCCACCCGTCCCTGGGGGGGTCTAAACCTGGCACCAGCAGGCAGGTGGTACCGGGGAGGGGGCTATGGGGGGACACCGGGGGGGTACGTACCTGGCACCAGCAGGCAGGTGGTACCGGGAAGAGGGGCTACGGGGGGACACCGGGGAGGGGGCTATGGGGGGACACCGGGGAGGGGGCTACGGGGGGTTACATACCTGGCACCAGCAGGCAGGTGGTACCGGGGAGGAGGGTTACGGGGGGGGACACCGGGGAGGGGGTTACGGGGGGGACACCAGGGGGGTACGTACCTGGCACCAGCAGGCAGGTGGTACCGGGAAGAGGGGCTACGGGGGGGACACCGGGGAGGGGGTTACGGGGGGACACCGGGGAGGGGGCTACGGGGGGACACCAGGGGGGTACGTACCTGGCACCAGCAGGCAGGTGGTACCGGGGAGGGGGCTACGGGGAGACACCGGGGGGGTACGTACCTGGCACCAGCAGGCAGGTGGTACCGGGAAGAGGGGCTACGGGGGGACACCGGGGAGGGGGTTACGGGGGGACACCGGGGAGGGGGCTACGGGGGGACACCGGGGGGGTACGTACCTGGCACCAGCAGGCAGGTGGTACCGGGGAGGGGGCTACGGGGAGACACCGGGGGGGTACGTACCTGGCACCAGCAGGCAGGTGGTACCGGGAAGAGGGGCTACGGGGGGACACCGGGGAGGGGGTTACGGGGGGACACCGGGGGGGTACGTACCTGGCACCAGCAGGCAGGTGGTACCGGGGAGGGGGCTACGGGGGGACACCGGGGAGGGGGCTACGGGGGGACACCGGGGGGGTACGTACCTGGCACCAGCAGGCAGGTGGTACCGGGAAGAGGGGCTACGGGGGGACACCGGGGAGGGGGTTACGGGGGGACACCGGGGAGGGGGCTACGGGGGGACACCGGGGGGGTACGTACCTGGCACCAGCAGGCAGGTGGTACCGGGGAGGGGGCTACGGGGGGACACCGGGGAGGGGGCTACGGGGGGACACCGGGGGGGTACGTACCTGGCACCAGCAGGCAGGTGGTACCGGGAAGAGGGGCTACGGGGGGACACCGGGGAGGGGGCTACGGGGGGGACACCGGGGAGGGGGCTACGGGGGGGACACCGGGGAGGGGGCTACGGGGGGACACCGGGGGGGTACGTACCTGGCACCAGCAGGCAGGTGGTACCGGGAAGAGGGGCTACGGGGGGACACCGGGGAGGGGGTTACGGGGGGACACCGGGGAGGGGGCTACGGGGGGACACCAGGGGGGTACGTACCTGGCACCAGCAGGCAGGTGGTACCGGGAAGAGGGGCTACGGGGGGACACCGGGGAGGGGGCTACGGGGGGACACTGGGGGGGTACGTACCTGGCACCAGCAGGCAGGTGGTACCGGGAAGAGGGGCTACGGGGGGACACCGGGGAGGGGGTTACGGGGGGACACCGGGGAGGGGGCTACGGGGGGACACCAGGGGGGTACGTACCTGGCACCAGCAGGCAGGTGGTACCGGGAAGAGGGGCTACGGGGGGACACCGGGGAGGGGGCTACGGGGGGACACTGGGGGGGTACGTACCTGGCACCAGCAGGCAGGTGGTACCGGGAAGAGGGGCTACGGGGGGACACCGGGGAGGGGGTTACGGGGGGACACCGGGGAGGGGGCTACGGGGGGACACCAGGGGGGTACGTACCTGGCACCAGCAGGCAGGTGGTACCGGGAAGAGGGGCTACGGGGGGACACCGGGGAGGGGGCTACGGGGGGACACTGGGGGGGGTACGTACCTGGCACCAGCAGGCAGGTGGTACCGGGAAGAGGGGTTACGGGGGGACACCGGGGAGGGGGTTACGGGGGGACACCAGGGGGGTACGTACCTGGCACCAGCAGGCTGGTGAAGCCGGTGCCGTGCCCGGTGCCCAGCACGTCCTCGAAGGGGCAGAAGCGCAGGCCGTGGGCCGGCCGGGGCAGCGTGTGCGACAGGTAGGGCTTGTCAGGCGGCTGCAGGGCCACGTCCCGGTACACCTGGGGGCAGGCATGGGTCAGGGCCTGGCTCCTAGGGGCTGTCAGAGCCCCCACTATGGGCGGCACCCGGCCGAGGGGCAGAGAAGGGCCAGGCCCCCCCGGGTGGAGCCAAATGACGGGGGGAGGAAGGGAGGCAGGTCTGAGCAATGCCCAGCGGGGGGCGGGAGAGGGGGGAATGCGGGGGGGGGGGGCCGGGCTGAACCAACGGCGGGTGAGGGAGGGGAGCAGCCGGGGCGCCCCCAGCAGCCCCCGCTGGCTGCAGGCCAGGTGCCGGGAGGGGCGGGGGGCCGGGTGTCTGTGTAGGGGGGGCCGGTACCTGCACCACGTCCCCGCAGGCCGCCCCCAGCAGCCCCCGCTGGCTGAAGGCCAGGTGCCCGGCGCCCAGGGGCAGCACCAGCGAGTGTAGGGGCCGATACGCCCGGAGGTCGTAGATACGCAGCTTCCGGTCCAGCCCTGACGTCGCCATGTACCTGGGGGGACCCGCAGCGTGACCCCCCCAGCGTAAACACCCCAACCCCCCCCCGTCGTCGCCACGTACCTGGGGGGACCCGCAGCGTGACCCCCCCAGCGTAAACACCCCAACCCCCCCGTCGTCGCCATGTACCTGGGGGGACCCGCAGCGTGACCCCCCCAGCGTAAACACCCCAACCCCCCCGTCGTCGCCATGTACCTGGGGGGACCCGCAGCGTGACCCCCCCAGCGTAAACACCCCAACCCCCCCGTCGTCACCATGTACCTGGGGGACCCGCAGCGTAAACACCCCAACCCCCCCCGTCGTCACCATGTACCTGGGGGGACCCGCAGTGTGACCCCCCCAGCGTAAACACCCCAACCCCCCCGTCGTCACCATGTACCTGGGGGGACCCGCAGCGTGACCCCCCCAGCGTAAACACCCCAACCCCCCCTCCTCGTCACCATGGACCTGGGGGGACCCGCAGTGTGACCCCCCCAGCGTAAATACCCCAACCCCCCCCCCCCGTCGTCACCATGTACCTGGGGGGACCCGCAGTGTGACCCCCCCAGCGTAAATACCCCAACCCCCCCTCCTCGTCACCATGTACCTGGGGGGACCCGCAGCGTGACCCCCCCAGCATAAATACCCCAAACCCCCCGTCGTCACCATGTACCTGGGGGGACCCGCAGTGTGACCCCCCCAGCGTAAATACCCCAACCCCCCCGTCGTCACCATGTACCTGGGGGGACCCGCAGTGTGACCCCCCCAGCGTAAATACCCCAACCCCCCCGTCGTCACCATGTACCTGGGGGGACCCGCAGTGTGACCCCCCCAGCATAAATACCCCAAGCTCCCCCCCCCCCGTCTGTCCACAGCCCTGCCCCACGTAGCTATGGGGAGGTTAGGGGAGACCCCTCCCTCACGTCCCCCGGGTGACTCACGTTCCTGAGCTGTCCACAGCCAGGGCCCGGACCGCGCCGCGGTGGCAGAGCATCCGCACCAGCGGCTCCTTGACGTTGGGGCTCCACAGGGTCACGGTGCCTGGGGGGGCAGGGGAAGGGCTGGACTCACCGCTGGGGGCGGGGCAAATGGGCTAGCGCAGCAGGGAGCCCGACTCTCCAGGCTGAGGGAGGGGGTGGGGATGGGGGACCCTGGGCCAGAGCTGGGTCAGGCCGGGTGTGCCTGGCTGGGCTGTGCCCTGGGGCGGGAACCAGGGGGCACTGAGGGGGTCGGGATGGGCTTGAGCAGCAGCGCAGTGGGGCTGAGGAACCCAGGAGGTTGGGGTCAGGGCTGGGCCAGCAGCGGGTACAGAGGGGTGAGCTGGTGAAACAGGGATGGGGGTAGCAGTAGGCAGGGCATACCGGGGCGGGGGCAGGGCGGAGGATACAGAGGAGGGGGGCAGGGCAGACCGGGGGAGGGATACGGGTGGGGGGGCGCAGAGGTGACGACCCCGGGGGGGGGAGGGGGCGCAGAGGTGACGACGCCGGGGGGGGGGGGCGCAGAGGTGACGACGCCGGGGGGGGGGGCGCAGAGGTGACGACGCCGGGGGGGGGGAGTGGGCCCGGAGGTGACGACGCCGGGGGGGGGGGCGCAGAGGTGACGACGCCGGGGGGGGGGGGCGCAGAGGTGACGACACCGGGGGGGGGGGCGGCGCAGAGGTGACGACACCGGGGGGGGGGGGAGGGGCGCAGAGGTGACGACGCCGGGGGGGGGGGGCGCAGAGGTGACGACACCGGGGGGGGGGGGGGGGGCGGCGCAGAGGTGACGACACCGGGGGGGGGCGCAGAGGTGACGACGCCGGGGGGGGGGCGCAGAGGTGACGACACCGGGGGGGGGGGGGGGCTCTCACCGTTGCTGTGGCCCAGGTGGACGATGGCGGTGGCCGGGTTCTGCCCCATCACGCCCAGGCGCCCGCCCCGGGTGCAGGTGGTCGCCACCTCCTTCCCCACCGAGATGTCCAGGTACTGCAGGAAGCCCGTCTCGCTCTGCACGCGGGACGCAGGGTCAGTGGGGCACCAGCCCCCCCTCACAGCACCGGCAGGAGGACCCCAGCCTCCGGGCCCCCCCTTCCCCGGGGTGGGCAGCAGAAAACCTGCCATGGGAGCCCCCCCCCCGCCCCCGCAGCCAGCCAAGCCCCGCCCCCAGCGCCCCTCCCCCGCTCACGGCGGTGGCCAGCAGGAAGTGGTAGGGCAGGAACTCCATGCGCAAGACGCCGTTGAAGCGCTTCAGGCAGTTCAGCTCCACGCCCTGGTTGTCGTAGACGTAGAGCCAGCGCCGCTGCGCCACCGCGAACATGGTCTCCGTGTGCAGCCACCTGGGGCGGGAGGGGGGAGAGGGCTCGGCCCACGTGCAACACGCCCCCTCGTGCAACACGCCCCCCGGGCTCACTTGCCTGATGCACGGGCGACATGGCCCCGGTGCAATGCACGTGAGGGGCACGCCCAGCAGATGCACCCATACCGCTGCAGGGCAGCGTGGATGCCCCGCCAGGAGTGCAGCCCCCCCTCCTCCCAGCAAGCCCCCGTGTCGCACGCCCCCCGGTCACCACCCGCCCCTGTTGCACACTCACGTGACGTCGGTGACGGTCTCCATGACATTGATCTCACACAACAGCGCCTTGGTTTGCCAGTCCAGGGCTGCCACGTGGCCCCGCCGGCCCCCCAGCAGCAGGTGCCTGTGGGGGGGAGGAAGGGGGAAGGGGAGCAGCTGGGGATGTCCCGCTCCGTGTATCCAGGGTCCTGCCCCGCCCCGCCCCGCGGGGACCCCCAGACCAGCTGGAGGGTCAGGGGTCCCGGACTCCGACCCACATTCCCACCCCTACCCAGGTGTCTTCCCTCCCCCCAGCCGCACCATGCAAGGACCTGCCACCTAGGTAGAGCCAGCTCCCCCCACCTGCCCCACGAGTCCCCCTCCCGCCCCTTCCTGCCCCCCACTCACCGGCCGGGTCGGGTGTAATCCACCCTGTAGGGGCCAAACTGGCTCAGCGTCAGCTCAAAGTGCTACGAGGGGGGGAGAGACCCGGTCAGAGACGGCGCAGGGACCCCCATCCTGGGTGATCCCCCCCATCCTGCCCGAGTGACCCCCCCCGGGCCGGCCGGGTGGGGGGGCCTGACCTTGGCGGCGCTGGCGATGTCGACGGCGCTGGCGATGTCGCTCTGGGCGATGGTGCAGGTGTCCTCGCCGGGGTCCCCCTCCAGGAACCTGCCGGGGGAAGGGGGAGGGATGAGAGACTGGCGGGGGAGGGGAGCCAGCTACGATGGGGACGGGGCCCGGTAGGGAGCCGGCTCCCTTGGGGGGTGGGGGGAACGGCACTCACCCTGGCTCCTCCGGCAGCAGCAGCTCCATGCGCGCAGCCTGCTCCGCCGCCAGCTCCACTTTCTGCTCCAGCGCGGCCAGACGCTCCCGGAGCCGCCGGCTGGACGCCTCTGCCTGGGCCGGGGGAGGGACGGGGGGGTCGGTTTACATCCCCCCAATCCTGGATTTACACCCGCTTCCCCTCGGCGCGTTTCCTCAAACCACGGTGCAAAGCCGAGCCCTGGCCCTGCCCGTTTACGTCTGCCGGTGCAAGGAGCACGCGGCTCTGGCCATCTGGCCTTAACCCGGCCCTTCGGCTTCCTGACATCCCTGGCGCCTCCGTGTCCGCGGCTCAGCAGCTGGGCCCAGCCTGGGCAGGGTCGCTGCTGCTCTGTGCTTGTGTGGGGGTGGCCTGGGCGGGGTCGCTGCTGCTCTGTGCTTGTGTGGGGGTGGCCTGGGCAGGGTCGCTGCTGCTCTGTGCTTGTGTGGGGGTGGCCTGGGCGGGGTCGCTGCTGCTCTGTGCTTGTGTGGGGGTGGCCTGGGCAGGGTTGCTGCTGCTCTGTGCTTGTGTGGGGGTGGCCTGGGCGGGGTCGCTGCTGCTCTGTGCTTGTGTGGGGGTGGCCTGGGCGGGGTCGCTGCTGCTCTGTGCTTGTGTGGGGGTGGCCTGGGCAGGCCCAGCAGAGCCAGTGCAGACGAGAGCCATTTGCTCCTTTTCACCAGACTGGGAAGCGGAGGGTCCCCGTTTCCACCATTAACCGATACGTCTGGGCGCAGCGGCTGACCCTAATGGTCACACGCCCCGATGGGAGCAGGGATACGTGGGGAGCCAGCTTAAAGCCCAGCGGGGAGCCAGCTCCATGCGTGCAAACGTGCAACCGTTAAAAACAAACGACGGGGAGACGCTGCCAGATGAACCTTTGTGCCCTTCCCGAGTGACGACAGGCCCAGCAGCGTGGGCTGGATGCGCCCGGAACCACTGTTTTAACACGAGACACGTGGGATTTCACGGAGGACTAAAAAAAGTCCCATTTTTAATTTAAAGAAATCGTTGATTTGTATCCCCCTAAAGGGACCAGGTGGGGTAAGAGCGGCACACGGCCCCGGCCCCTGCCTCCGGGGCTCTGTGAGAAAAGGGGAGACCAGCCCTGAGGTCACCCCTTCCCACGGACCCGGTTACCCCCAGTTCCACCTCAACTCACCGGCCGCGATTTCTGGCCCCGCTGGAATTTCTTCACCTTGTGTGGGGGGAGGGGGGCGGCGCCAGGGAACGGGTCCCTCTTCTGCAGGGAGAGACAGACAGACAGACAGACAGACACAGACAGACAGACAGAGAGCTGCTACGGGCTCCTTCCCGACCCCCAACTTCCCCTCCCGGGCCAGCCCCCTGGCATGCCCAGCCTTACCCCAGAGATCCGGCCCTTGGCCCCCAACAGCCGTGGCCCCTTCCGGGTCTGCAGGCCCCCCTTTGCCCCAGCTCGCGGCCTGCTCTTCTCATTGCGACGCTTCTTGGCCTTAGGGGGGGCGGCAGCCGCGGGTGCGACCGGCTCGGAGGCCCCTTCCCAATAGCGCTGCAGCCGCTTCTCCCTCTTCTTCTGGGGGGCCTGGGCGGGAGCAAGGGGGCAAGTCAGTTATCCCCAGCTCGGTAGGGGCGCAGGCTGGTGAGGGATAGTTATGGGGGGTCACTTACCCCACCTGAGGGGAAAGGGAGGGGTCCGCACGGGCATGGTATTTACCCCTCTCTCCCTGCAGAGTGAGAACTGTTATGGTGCCCCCACAAAAGGGGGTTGACCCCCCAGCAGCTTGTGGGGAGGGACCTTCCTCATGGTACCACACAGTTGGGGGGGGGGCTGCCTGCCAGCCCCCACAGAGCAATAATCGCCCTAGGCCAGCCAGGGACTAGCTGCCCCATACATACCCCGCGGGAACAGAGCTGCCCCTGCTGCAGCCCCGGTCAGGGGGCAGCCCTGACCCCCAGATCACCCCTCAGAAAACCCCACAGGCCCCCAGGAGCCAGAGACTCCACCCCCCACCGCACAGACATGGGGGCAATAAACTCCCCGTCAACGGATGGGCCCTGGATGCACCCAACTTCGTTGTAGTGATTAACCCCCCACGTACGCGGGGGATCTGCCCCCTCCCTGCCCATGACACGGGGAACGCCACAGACACGGGGGACATGTCCCAACCCAGCCCCCCACGGGAATCCCTGCCCCACAGACACGGGGGACATGTCCCAACCCGGCCCCCCACGGGAATCCCTGCCCCACAGACACGGGGGACATGTCCCAACCCAGCCCCCCACGGGAATCCCTGCCCCACAGACACGGGGGACATGTCCCAACCCAGCCCCCCACGGGAATCCCTGCCCCACAGACACGGGGGACATGTCCCAACCCGGCCCCCCACGGGAATCCCCGCCCCACAGACACGGGGGACATGTCCCAACCCAGCCCCCCACGGGAATCCCTGCCCCACAGACACGGGGGACATGTCCCAACCCGGCCCCCCACGGGAATCCCCGCCCCACAGACACGGGGGACATGTCCCAACCCAGCCCCCCACGGGAATCCCTGCCCCACAGACACGGGGGACATGTCCCAACCCAGCCCCCCACGGGAATCCCCGGCCCACAGACACGGGGGGACATGTCCCAACCCAGCACCCCCCCCGGGAATCCCTGCCCCACAGACACGGGGGACATGTCCCAACCCAGCACCCCCCCCCGGGAATCCCTGCCCCACAGACACGGGGGACATGTCCCAACCCAGCACCCCCCCCCGGGAATCCCTGCCCCACAGACACGGGGGACATGTCCCAACCCAGCACCCCCCCCCGGGAATCCCTGCCCCACAGACACGGGGGACATGTCCCAACCCAGCCCCCCACGGGAATCCCTGCCCCACAGACACGGGGGACATGTCCCAACCCGGCCCCCCCCGGGAATCCCTGCCCCACAGACACGGGGGACATGTCCCAACCCAGCCCCCCACGGGAATCCCTGCCCCACAGACACGGGGGACATGTCCCAACCCAGTACCCCCCCCCCGGGAATCCCTGCCCCACAGACACGGGGGACATGTCCCAACCCAGTACCCCCCCCCCCGGGAATCCCTGGCCCACAGACACGGGGGACATGTCCCAGCCCAGCACCCCCCCCCGGGAATCCCTGCCCCACAGACACGGGGGACATGTCCCAACCCAGCCCCCCACGGGAATCCCTGGCCCACAGACACGGGGGACATGTCCCAACCCAGCCCCCCACGGGAATCCCTGGCCCACAGACACGGGGGACATGTCCCAAACCAGCCCCCCACGGGAATCCCTGCCCCACAGACACGGGGGACATGTCCCAACCCAGCCCCCCACGGGAATCCCTGCCCCACAGACACGGGGGACATGTCCCAACCCAGCCCCCCACGGGAATCCCTGCCCCACAGACACGGGGGACATGTCCCAACCCAGCACCCCCCCCCGGGAATCCCTGCCCCACAGACACGGGGGACATGTCCCAACCCAGCACCCCCCCCCGGGAATCCCTGGCCCACAGACACGGGGGACATGTCCCAACCCAGCACCCCCCCCCCGTGAATCCCTGCCCCACAGACACGGGGGACATGTACCAACCCAGCACCCCCCCCCCCGTGAATCCCTACCCCACAGACACGGGGGACATGTCCCAACCCAGCCCCCCACGGGAATCCCTGCCCCACAGACACGGGGGACATGTCCCAACCCAGCACCCCCCCCGGGAATCCCTGCCCCACAGACACGGGGGACATGTCCCAACCCAGCACCCCCCCCCGGGAATCCCTGCCCCACAGACACGGGGGACATGTCCCAACCCAGCCCCCCACGGGAATCCCTGCCCCACAGACACGGGGGACATGTCCCAACCCAGCACCCCCCCCCGGGAATCCCTGGCCCACAGACACGGGGGACATGTCCCAACCCAGCACCCCCCCCCCGTGAATCCCTGCCCCACAGACACGGGGGACATGTACCAACCCAGCACCCCCCCCCCCGTGAATCCCTACCCCACAGACACGGGGGACATGTCCCAACCCAGCCCCCCACGGGAATCCCTGCCCCACAGACACGGGGGACATGTCCCAACCCAGCACCCCCCCCGGGAATCCCTGCCCCACAGACACGGGGGACATGTCCCAACCCAGCACCCCCCCCCGGGAATCCCTGGCCCACAGACACGGGGGACATGTCCCAACCCAGCCCCCCACGGGAATCCCTGGCCCACAGACACGGGGGACATGTCCCAACCCAGCACCCCCCCCGGGAATCCCTGCCCCACAGACACGGGGGACATGTCCCAACCCAGCCCCCCACGGGAATCCCTGCCCCACAGACACGGGGGACATGTCCCAACCCAGCCCCCCCCCCCGGGAATCCCTGCCCCACAGACACGGGGGACATGTCCCAACCCAGCCCCCCCCCCGGGAATCCCTGCCCCACAGACACGGGGGACATGTCCCAACCCAGCACCCCCCCCCGGGAATCCCTGCCCCACAGACACGGGGGACATGTACCAACCCAGCACCCCCCCCCCCCGTGAATCCCTGCCCCACAGACACGGGGGACATGTACCAACCCAGCACCCCCCCCCCGTGAATCCCTGCCCCACAGACACGGGGGACATGTCCCAACCCAGCCCCCCACGGGAATCCCTGCCCCACAGACACGGGGGGGGGTCCTGCTCCCTCCCAGCCCCCCACGGGAATCCCTGCCCCACAGACACGGGGGGGGGTCCTGCTCCCTCCCAGCCCCCCCCGGGAATCCCTGGCCCACAGACACGGGGGGGGGATCTGCCCAGATCCTGCCCCCAGTGGGCGGGGCTCACTACGCCGGGACTCACCTTCGGGCCCCCCCCGGGCGGCCCCCCCGGCGCCCCGCTCCCGGCCGCCGCCTCCATCCGCAGCGCCTGCAATGGATCCACGTGCGGCCTCCCCGCCAGCTGGGAGCCAACTCCTTCCGGGCCCAGCCGCGACACCCAATCAGGGAGCGAGGCGGCTGAGCCCGCGGCCAATCAGCGAAGCATCCTCCCGCCCGCTTTTGAAGCCGTGCAGCGGACTTCATGGATGAGGGCAAGCGTGTAGCCGCGGAGGGGCGGGGCCCTGACGGAAGGGAGAAGCCAAGCGGCGGCCATCTTGGGTGAGGGCCTTGGCCTGGACCATCCACAGTCATGGGCAGGGGAGGGCTTGTTCTCTAGTGAAGTCACCAGCGCCCACGTGGCAGGAGGGACTCACCAGGGGGTTTCACTGCTTCCAGAGACACAAGGGACCATTGTGACCGACTAGCCCCGTGCTCCTCAGACTGGTGCGGGGAGCCTTTTGCACAGCGAGCCTGTGAGCTCCCCACCCCACTTATAGGCACTTTCTATTGTGCACCATTTGCACCATTACACGTGGCCTTTCACATGGTGTTAGGCCACAGAAAATTGGCTCTAGGGCGGTTATGCTAGGACAGACGAGAAGACTCCAGCAAAGGGTTCTGGGTCGTCCCTGAACAAAATTTGAGACAGGAGTTGAGCAAGGGCGTACTTCAAATGCCGGCCTAAGCTACAAAAAAACGAGATAAGCGAACAGCTGCATTTTTGTACTTGCTGAGCTGAACAGCTTGCTTAAGGAACTGATAAGAAAACTCCGTCTCCTCCTTGGCTGGTACTCGCCTTCTGTCTCAATAAGAAAGTTGCTGATGTATCAAGGCCACCTTGTCCAGTTGGCAAGGTGTGCACCCATGCTCGAAGTTTCCAACTAACAAAGAGGGGCGGGTTGCTTAAGCGAATAGTCTATGACGCGACAGAACTGTCTCTGTAAACCTACTTGTTATAGAAATCGGGGGCTGGTTCTCGGAGAGACGGGCCGCTCTCTATTGTCGTGTGCACTCTTCAATAAAGAGCGATGCGATTAGACCTTGCTGGTGTTGCCTGTCTCTTTGCGGTCAGACAACGAAGTGAAGCCGTCTGGGTTCGAGTCCCCAACACATGGCAAACATCTGAGACTGACCCCTCCCCTTGTAAACACACTTTATTGTGCATCTTTCACACCATTACATAGGGGCCTGGTGACCTTTTGCACAGTGAGCCTCAGAGCTCAACCCCCCCCCATACACACTTTATTGTGCATTGTTCACACCATTACATAGGGGCCTGGTGACCTTTTGCACAGTGAGCCTCAGAGCTCAACCCCCCCCATACACACTTTATTGTGCATTGTTCACACCATTATACATGGTGCTGGTGGCCTTCTGCATGGCCAGTCTGACCTGAACCTTCCCTTGTAAACGCACTTTAATGTGCCAGTTCAGCTGATGTGGGTTTTGCCCACAAAAGCTGACGGTACATTTTGGTTAGTCTCCAAGGTAGCACAAAGCTACCCGTTTGTAGACAGACTAACACGGCTACCCGAGACGTTATTGTGCACCATTCACACCCTTACACATGGGGTAGAGGCCTTGCGCATGTCTGAGCCTGACCCTCCTTTCACTAGCTTCAGGGGGTAGCCAAGTTAGTCTGTACAGGAAAAAAAGAACCAATGATCTGATAGCACTTTATAGACTAACAAAACATGTAGACAGTACCGTGAGTCAGAGCAGGGCTTGGAATGGGAGTTCTCAGCCCCCACTGCAGCCCCAGCCCCCACCCCCACATGTAGAAACCTCCCATCCTGAAGGGGCCCTGAGCTAGTCTGACCCTAAGGCAGCTCAGGGCAGAGACAGGCCCAGCTGTAACCCCTAGTGCTGAACTTGTCCTCCCCCCCCAAAGTATTCCCATGGTTCACTATTCAAAACAGACCCCTTGGGTGCATCTAGACTGGCAAGATTTTGCACAAAAGCAGTTGCTTTTGTGCAAAAACTTGCCAGCTGTCTACATTAGCCGCTTGAATTTGCACGAGCAATGACTTTGTAATGTTCAAAATCAGTGCTTCTTGTGCAAATACTTTCATGCTCCTGCTCAGGAAAAAGCCCTCTTGTGCAAGAATACTTGGGCAAGAGGGCCAGTGTAGACAGGGAAGAATTGTTTTGCGCAAAAAAGCCCCGATGGCTAAAATGGTGATCGGGGCTTTCTTGCGCAAAATCGCGTCTAAACTGGCCACGGATGCTTTTGCGCAAATGCATCCTTGCCAATCTAGACGCTCTTTTGCGGAAATACTTTTAATGGAAAAACTTTTCCATTCAAAGTATTTCTGTAAAATCATGCCAGTCTAGACATAGCCCTCGGGTCGTGTGCGAGGTGCTAGGACTTCAGGCAGAGGCCTGCCGGATTGGGGCAGCTTGACTGGAAAGCCCCAGGATGGCAGGACACTACCTACAGCCAACACGTCACCTCTGTTCCTGTTTGGGCAGGGTCTCAAGAAATTAAAACACGGCTGTGGCCAGCTTACCCTCCAGCAACCCACATTACCCGCCCCCTCCCAATTTGGGTGCAGGCCCCTGCTAGCAACGAGGCAGGGCAGAGCGTAGGCCAGAGTTTAATCATGTTTTATGTAATGAGCTTAAAGAATTGTATGAGAATGGACGTCAACCAACTGTAACTCTGCCAGGTAGGCCCTTAATATTCATCGGGCAAACTGCTTGTGCCTGGATCTGGTGTCAAGACAGATCAGCAGGATCCCTGTGACTCAACATGAGCACTCTGTTGCTCTTAGGCGTAATTAGAATAGAGATTGCGCGATATAGAAAATGTAACCAATGAATTAAAAGTGTATACTAGGAGCTTTGTATTAGGAGTTAGGCTGATACAACTCCTAGGGGATGTGCTAGTAAGAGTTTGGAATTTAATCATTTAGAGAGAACTTGTAGGCCCAACAGTTCCAAAATCCAGACCATGGAAGGGGGGCAGGGCTGTAAGACTCAGAGGCATCAAGGTAGCATAAATTGGGTCCAATACAAAGCAGACCGATGGGAGGACATGAAAAACAAACAAACAAAAAATCCAAAGTCTGCTAGCACCTTAAAGACCAACAAAACACGTAGATGGCGGACAAGTGGACAGCCTTGGAACATTACGAAGTGCTGTTACAAACAAGACAGCCTTGAAATAGCACTGGGAGGGAGACCCCAACATACTGATGTCAGTGAAGAACTCCCAGATAAACAGATATTAAGCAGAACAGATGGTGATTAAGCACTGATGAAGCAAAACGCATAGACCTGCATGGACGGAAAGTCCTATCAAAGATGGAGCGTTTTGAACAAATCTCCGGGTGTCATGAAAATCGGAGCAGCCACCCAGACTGAGAAAAGGCCCCGATCCTCCCCCGCGCACGTAACCTGCCTGGCCAGTGAGTTAATGCGAACAAGACTGGTAACCCTAAGCAATGACAAGGTGTGGGGGCTTGTGTTTGAGGCAGAGACGGTTTCCTACTGTATTCTCAGTAAATGCAGCGTATTGCCTTCTCCCGAGAAAGATCCCCTGTGCTTCTTATAAGCATAAGAGGGGGGCTGTTTGCACAAGAATGTGGGGGGTTGTCAGAGCCCCCTCAGGCACGCTTCCAGACCTAGCACTGGGGCAGGCGCCCCTGCATGGCGGCATAGAACCCAAGCCAGAGTGATCTTTTCCCACCTCTGCGTCTCCCCACAGCCCTTCCACTCAGACCCTGACACGCCCCCCCCCATCTCTCCCTGCTGGAGTCACTGACTCCTAGCCCCCCACACAGAGCGAAGCAGCAGCTGTGAGAATAGCACTTTATTGCAGACAGGGGGGCAAATTCTACTTCTTCTTGGAGACTCCGACGGTTCTGCCCCGGCGCCCGGTCGTCTTGGTGTGCTGACCTCGCACACGCAGCCTGGAAAGAGAGGGGGTGAGATGGGACCAGACCCCAGCCTGTCCTGCCCCCCAACCACCACTCCCAGTTCCAGGCATGACTCCCCAGGCTATGGATCCGCCCCCCAGCTCCGCATCATCCCATAACCCACCCCCACAGCCCACTTGCAAAGTCTGTGCCCAGTTCCCGTCCCCTTATCCAACTCAGCAGCCTGCTCTACCGCCACCCTCTCCGTACCCCCAGAAGTGGCGCAGGCCCCGATGTGCCCGGATTTTCTTTAGCCGCTCCAGGTCCTCGCGCAGTTTGTTGTCCAGCCCATTGGCCAGAACCTGAGGGTGAGAGACGTGGGGGAGGGCAGGTGAGGAACAGCCAGACTGATCAGAGCCCAACTCCCCGCCTATGCCAGGGAGCAGCCCCGGCCGGCCAGAGCCAGGGGCCTGCAGGAGCAGCTTTGGGATAATCAACCCCTGAAGCATGATCACTGGAGAGCAGAGATGGGAGATCCCCGGCCGGTGTCAGCAGGAGCTAGTTCAGCCTGGATCATCAGCCCTGGATCGCCACTGAACTGACCCACAGCCGGGGCAGAGGGTGCCGCAAGCCAATCACGGGGACGTCTCCTCGCTCATGGACTGGGATACGCAGTGACTTGCGAGACTCCTAGCGCACCCAATGGGCTGGTGCGCCCAGCACACCCCAAGCCCCCCGCTGCCTACGGAACCCCAGAGCAGCCCCTGCGGCTGGAACAAGCCCAGCCCCCCGCTCTCACCTGGCTGTATTTCCCGTCTTTGACGTCCTTCTGCCTGTTGAGGAACCAGTCGGGGATCTTGTACTGACGGGGGTTCTGCATGATGGTGATGACACGCTCCACCTGTGGGGGGCAGAGATGGGGTCACCCCGGAGCTACCCCACGGCTCTTCACCCCACCCAGCCTCCCTATCCCATTCCCTCCCAGATAGAGCTCAACCCCAGCCCCTCCATACCACTTTCACCCCGAAATGCCAGCTTCCCTTAGAGCCCCCTCACCTCGTCCTCCGTCAGCTCCCCAGCCCTCTTGGTCAGGTCAATGTCGGCTTTCCTCAGCACCACATGGGCGTAGCGCCGGCCCACGCCCTGGAAACGGGGGAGCGAAATGTTAGCATGGGCCAAGGGCAGGGGCCCAGCATCCCCCCCAAAGCAGCTCTGTCTCAGACGCCGAACAGAGCGGAAGCCCCACCAGCATGGGAGAAGCTGCCACAAGGGGGGACAGCACAGACCCGGTTTAACCCCCCCGAACCCCCAGCCTCGCCTGCACCCCACGCAAGGAGATGGCTTTGTTCCCCACGCAGTGTGGGGATCACCCATGTCTACGGCTGCTTTTGGCCCTGGCCCCCTTGTCCGTCTCAGCCGTGCAGCACCCTGCCTGCTCCGCCATGACGGGTCAGCCCTGGACCCCCAAGCACCCTGACAGGGGCTCACAGCAGAACCCCACCTCCCCGAGCAGAGCACCCCACGGGCAGGCTGAGGCGCTCGGATACGTTCCCAGGGCAGCCGGCCGTGCTCCCCAGCGGCGGTACCCTGGCCCCCTTGTCCGTCTCAGCCGTGCAGCACCCTGCCTGCTCCGCCATGACGGGTCAGCCCTGGACCCCCAAGCACCCTGACAGGGGCTCACAGCAGAACCCCACCTCCCCGAGCAGAGCACCCCACGGGCAGGCTGAGGCGCTCGGATACGTTCCCAGGGCAGCCGGCCGTGCTCCCCAGCGGCGGTACCCTGGCCCCCCTCACCTTGATAGCGGTGATGGCGAAGGCGATTTTCCGTCGCCCATCGATGTTTGTGTTGAGCACTCGCAGGATGTGCTGGAATTTCTCAGGGATCACAAGAGACTGGGGGGGGAATAGAGGGGTCAGCACTGGAGAGCTGGGCTCGCTCTAATACCCCCCCCCCAATACGCCCCATCAACACCCCCGGCCGACCTTCCCAGTGGGGGCAGGCTGCACACAAACCCCAGACCTCCCGGTGCTACCGACAGCACCCCCCAATATGTCCTGCTGCCTGGCCCCAGGCCCGCCTCCCCAGCAACCTCCCCACTCGCCCGAACCCAGGCCCACCCAGCCTAGCCCCATGCCTCCACCTGCATGGCCCAATCCCAGACCTAATGCCCCCTCACAGCCTCACCTGCCCTAACCCAGGCCTACACAGCCCCCATACTCCCCCCTGCCTAGCCCAGCCCCAGACCTACCCCTCCATATCCCCACGAGCATAACCCGGCCCCAGACCTACCCCTCCATATCCCCACGAGCATAGCCCGGCCCCAGGCCTACCCCTCCATATCCCCACGAGCATAGCCCGGCCCCAGGCCTACCCCTCCATATCCCCACGAGCATAGCCCGGCCCCAGACCTACCCCTGATACCCCCACGTGCATGGGGACGGACAAGGGGGCCAGGCCCCAGACCTACCCCCCCATATCCCCACGAGCATAGCCCGGTCCCAGACCTACCCCCACGTACATGACCCAGCCCCAGACCTAGCCCCCCCATATCCCAACATGCATGGCCCAGCCCCATAACCACCCCTGACACCCCCACGTACATGGCCCAGCCCCAGACCTAGCCCCCCCATATCCCAACATGCATGGCCCGGCCCCAGACCTACCCCTGACACCCCCATGTGCATGGCCCAGCCCCAGACCTACCCCTGACACCCCCACGTACATGGCCCAGCCCCAGACCTAGCCCCCCCATATCCCAACATGCATGGCCCGGCCCCAGACCTACCCCTGACACCCCCACGTGCATGGCCCGGCCCCAGACCTACCCCTGACACCCCCACGTGCATGGCCCGGCCCCAGACCTACCCCTGACACCCCCACGTGCATGGCCCGGCCCCAGACCTACCCCTGACACCCCCACGTGCATGGCCCGGCCCCAGACCTACCCCCGACACCCCCACGTGCATGGCCCGGCCCCAGACCTACCCCTGACACCCCCACGTGCATGGCCCGGCCCCAGACCTACCCCCGACATCCCCACGTGCATGGCCCGGCCCCAGACCTACCCCTACCCCTGACACCCCCACGTACATGGCCCGGCCCCAGACCTACCCCTGACACCCCCACGTGCATGGCCCGGCCCCAGACCTACCCCACTCCTCTCTAAGCGGCTCCGGCAGCAGCCAGCCCCCCTGGAGCCCCATAGCCCCTCCAGCAAGCAGAACGGACAAACCTCAGCCCCCCCACCCCCCAGACGAGCCAGCAGGCACCAGGCTCTGCCCCGCTGGGCCCATCCACTGCCCCCGGCCCGGCCCCCCGGGAGTCCCCAATTCGGGCCTCCCCGCCCTTCCCGGGGCGCGCTCGCGGGGCGGATGGACCCCGACTGGCGCCCCCGCCCCGGCCCCCCCGCGGGAAATGGGGGGCGCCCCACAGAGCCCCGGCCCCACCCTCACGGACGAGCCCCCCCCCGGCCTGCCGGGGCCCCTCCCCGGGGCGGATGAACCGAGATTCCCCCAGCCCCCCCGCACTCACCATGGCGGAGACTTCGCGCTCCAGTCTCGCCCCAGCCGGAAGAGGGAGCGGAAGTGACGTGCAGCCTCTTATACAAGCTCCCGCCCACTAGAGGCAGATAAGCTTCCGGTCAGGGCAAGACAGCTTCCGGCAGAAAACCAGACTTCCGTGTCCTCCCCGTAGTCCTTCCGGTCAGCCTCACACGGAGTGCCAGTAAATTAGCCCCTTCCACGCTGTGCAACAATCAGTCCCGTCCGGGTATGAAACCTGACCCATGACACATGGTTCCTAGGGGGTTATGTCCCTCCGTTCCCCTGGGGCTGACTCCCTTTAACTCCAGGGGGGATTTTCATAAGTAATCACCCGCTTCCGTGCCCTGGGGGGGGGCTTTGCTACCCCATTTCCGGTACGACCCCGCCCCATCCGGTGCATCATGGGAGTTGTAGTTTTTCAAGGCGTGCGGCCGGAAGTGAGCCCTTGGAGACCCGGAAGCGGCGGTAGCGAAGGAAGCGTGAGGAGGGGGGGACGATGACGGCGCTGGGGCCCGACGAGGAGTTGGGGCTGCGGGCCGCCGAGATGGAAGACGAGGAGGGCTTGGTGAGGTGCCCCCCCGCCCGACTTCCGGTCCCCCGGCACCCACTTCCGGTCCATGCAAAATTGGCCCGGGGGGGAACCGCCCCCCCGGGCTCCAAACTGCTCCCCCCGCCTGCGGGCGCTTTTCTGTGAACTTTGACCCCCGACCCCGTGACCTCCAGACCTAGGTGCGCCCTGACCCCAGCATGACCCCTCCATCCCCACTCTGCTCTCCCCTCCCTGTTGTGTGACCCCTGACCTAGTAACCTCTGACCCCCCTGGTGCCCTGACCTTTGACCCCACCCCTTGCACTGGCCCCCCTCCCTGTGCTCCCCCAGCCCTGACGCGGGGACTGGCAGACTCACCCGGGGGGGGCTGCCGGCTCCCCCCCCCGTGGCCCCTGGTGAGTGCGACTGTCCCGCGCCCCCTCCCAGGCGCAGCCCACCCGGCGGTGAGCTGGGGGCCGAGGCAGCGCCAAGCCTGGCTCCTGCCGCTCCCCTGCAAGGGGCGGAGCTGCTGGCCTGGCCGGGCCCCCAACTCCCTAGAGACGGTGTGATGTACCGTGTGACCCCTAGCCCACACCCCGTAACTCGGAGCCCTGTATTGCAGCCTCTGGCCTGCGCTGTGCCTGCCCATGCCCCCGCAGTCCCCCCGGCCCCCTACGTAACAGCCTGACCTGCTCTCCCTAGGGGTGTGGCGAGGAGCAGTCGCTGCAGCTGAACTTGGGGGACCTGGACCTCACCTCTGATGAGTTCATCCTGGATGAAGTGGACAGTAAGTGCTGGGGCAGGGAGCGTACGCAGCCAATGGGGGGCAGGCAAGTGATCTGTGGAAGTGCGGGGGGGAGGCATGAGGTGGGGATCTGAGAGGGAACAGGGGAGGTTGGAAGAGCACTGAGAGGTGGGGGGGAAGCCGTGAGGTGGGGGACACCAGGAGTAGTTTGGGCCTATGAGGGGATTGGAGGAGGGTGGGGGAATGCAGGGAGGTGGGGCACTATGGGGAGGCAGGTTTTGGGGAGCACTGTTGTGGGTACTGACCCAGTCTGCCCTCCCGCAGTTCACATCCAAGCCAACCTGGAGGACTCCCTGGTTCAGGAGGCGCTGAAGACTGTAAGTCCCCCCTCCACCCCCGGGCCAGGGCCCAGCTGCCCTGCCCCAGCTGGTGACTGACCCCTCTCTCCCCAGGGCGTGGACCTGCGGCAGTACTCCAAGCAGGTGGAGCTCGAGCTGCGACACATCGAACATGCCTCCATCAAGGACTGTATCCTGCCCCCCCGCTCTCCGGGCACCGGGCAGGGAGGACCCAATGTCGGGGAAGGTCCTTGCACCAGGCAGAAAACAGGGCCTGGTTTACGTGCAGGAATGATGGAGGGCAGGGGTGTGACCTCCCGCATCGCAGTCCCCATGTGCGCGCAGCCCTCGTGTGCACATAGCCATACTTCATAACACCCTGGCGCGGGCCGGGGCGAGTCCCAGGGTCAAACCTCTCCCAGAGATTCCACATCCGCACTTCCAGCTGTACCGCTGTATTGGCTGGGGTGTCTCTCTCCGTGTCAGTGCAGAGGGGTGTCCAAGGGCAGCCCCCTCCCCAGAGCCTTCCTGCTGCCTGCACCCCCATTTCCTTAGCCGCCCGTGTGTCCTGCAGACATCAAGGAAAGCAAGAACATCACTTCCCTGCACAACCAGATCACAGCCTGTGACGCCATCCTGGAGGTGAGCCCCCCGCCCCCGGGTTCCCCCTTTCCTCTTGGGAAGCCCCGCCCCCAGGTCTCGGCCTGTGACGCCATCCTGGAGGTGAGCCCCCCTGCTCCTAGGTATCCCCCCATCCCCAGGTCTGTGATGCCATCCTGGAGGTGAGCCCCCCTGCTCCTAGGTATCCCCCCATCCCCAGGTCTGTGATGCCATTCCAGAGGTGAGCCCCCCGCCCCAGGGTCCCCCAACAACATCCTGATGCCCCCCCGACTCGCCCCAGCCCCCCCGATCACCGTCTGCAGCCTTGGCCCCTGTGCCCCCTTGCTGGGAGGAGGGGGCTGCGAGTCTGACGGCTCCGCTCCCGCCCCCAGCGCATGGAACAGATGCTGAGCTCCTTCCAGTGCGACCTGAGCAGCATCAGCTGCGAGATCCAGACGCTGCAGGAGCAGTCAGTGGCCATGAACCTGCGGCTCAAGAACCGCCAGGCTGTGCGCAGCCAGCTCAGCCAGCTGGTGGACGAGCTGGTGGTGCCGGCCACCATGCTCAGGTGGGGGCAGGGGCTGGGAGCCGGCTGCTGTGGTCAGGTGGGGCAGGAGCTGGGGTTGGTCGTGCTCAGGTGGGGGCAGGGCTGGGGGCTGGCTGCTTGGTCAGGTGGGAGGAGGGCTCCTTGAAGGGACAGGCTGGGGCCAGCTGCAGCTATTGGGGAAATGGGAGTCATGGATTGGACACCTTGGGGAAGGCCAGATGTGGGGGGTCTGGAGAGCTGGCCACAACCGTGGAGGGGGTGTCTCTGGGCAGAGCACTCAGGCTGGGGAGGTGTGACCCTGGGGTGCCCGTCTCCCTGCCCCCCTCCAGCACCATCCTGGAGGCTCCAGTGACGGAGCAGGAGTTCCTGGAGCAGCTGCACGAACTCAACAACAAGATCAACTATGTGAAGGAGCAGGCCTTCCGCGAGACCATGGCCTGCGCCGACGTGCACCACGTGCTGGACCGGCTCAAGGTCAAGGTGAGGCTGGGAGGGTCTGCGCTCACATGCATGTTGTGGGCAGCCAGGGGGAGGGGGTCACTGAGCTCTGCCCACCCTCTGGTCTGTGACCCCCCCCCCCCCCCCTTGTGCTCCCCTCCACCCTTGCAGGCTGTGACCAAGATCCGGGAGTTCGTCCTGCAGAAAATCTACTCCTTCCGCAAGCCCATGACCAATTACCAGATCCCCCAGAACGCCCTGCTTAAGTACAGGTCAGCTGGGGGGGAGACAGGGATCCCCCAGAACGCCCTGCTTAAGTACAGGTCAGCTGGGGGGGGGACAGGGATCCCCCAGAACGCCCTGCTTAAGTACAGGTCAGCTGGGGGGGACAGGGATCCCCCAGAACGCCCTGCTTAAGTACAGGTCAGCTGGGGGGGAGACAGGGATCCCCCAGAACGCCCTGCTTAAGTACAGGTCAGCTGGGGGAGGACAGGGATCCCCCAGAACGCCCTGCTTAAGTACAGGTCAGCTGGGGAGGGGGGACAGGGATCCCCCAGAACGCCCTGCTTAAGTACAGGTCAGCTGGGGGGGAGACAGGGATCCCCGAGAACGCCCTGCTTAAGTACAGGTCAGCTGGGGGGGGACAGGGATCCCCCAGAACGCCTTGCTCCAGTACAGGATGACTGGGGGGATAGACATAGGGTTGCCAGGTGTCCAGTTTGGAACCGGACTGTCCAGTATTTGAGCTTTCTGTTCGGGAAACAAAATTAAAAAAAAAAAGAGAAACTAGAACGTGGGTATTTTCTACATTCGAAGTCACGCAGATTGTGATGTAGTGTCAAGTGTGTCTGCTATGTTTGTTGAAACCATTGGCAACCCTAGATAGACAAGTATCCCCCAGAATGCCTTGCTGCAATATGGAGGGATTGGGAGGTACCCGGGAATCTCACAGAACGCCTTGTTCCGTGTCATGTTAACCAACGGGAGGCTTGCCTCTTGCTCCCTGGCAGGCGGGCAGGTCCCCAGGCAGGTCCCCAGGCAGGTCCCTCGGCAGGCGGGCGGTTCCATTGGCAGGTCCCCAGGCAGGTCCCCAGGCAGGTCCCCGGCTGGCGGGCAGGTCCCCCGGCAGGTCCCCCGGCAGGTCCCTAGGCAGGCGGGCAGGTCCCCAGGCAGGTCCCCCGGCAGGTCCCTAGGCAGGCGGGCAGGTCCCCAGGCAGGTCCCCCGGCAGGTCCCCGGCTGGCGGGCAGGTCCCCAGGCAGGTCCCCCGGCAGGTCCCTAGGCAGGCGGGCAGGTCCCCAGGCAGGTCCCCCGGCAGGTCCCTAGGCAGGCGGGCAGGTCCCCAGGCAGGTTCCCAGGCAGGTCCCCAGGCAGGTCCCCGGCTGGCGGGCGGTTCCATTGGCAGGTCCCCAGGCAGGTCCCCGGCTGGCGGGCGGTTCCATTGGCAGGTCCCCAGGCAGGTTCCCAGGCAGGTCCCCAGGCCGGTCCCCGGCTGGCGGGCGGTTCCATTGGCAGGTCCCCAGGCAGGTCCCCGGCTGGCGGGCGGTTCCATTGGCAGGTCCCCAGGCAGGTCCCCGGCTGGCGGGCGGTTCCATTGGCAGGTCCCCAGGCAGGTTCCCAGGCAGGTCCCCAGGCCGGTCCCCGGCTGGCGGGCGGTTCCATTGGCAGGTCCCCAGGCAGGTTCCCAGGCAGGTCCCCAGGCAGGTCCCCGGCTGGCGGGCGGTTCCATTGGCAGGTCCCCAGGCAGGTCCCCGGCTGGCGGGCGGTTCCATTGGCAGGTCCCCAGGCCGGTCCCCTGGCTGGCGGGCGGTTCCATTGGCAGGTCCCCAGGCCGGTCCCCAGGCAGGTCCCCAGGCCGGTCCCCGGCTGGCGGGCAGTCCCATTGGCAGGCAGGTCCCCAGGCAGGTCCCCGGCTGGCGGGCGGTTCCATTGGCAGGTCCCCAGGCAGGTCCCCAGGCCGGTCCCCTGGCTGGCGGGCAGTCCCATTGGCAGGCAGGTCCCCAGGCAGGTCCCCGGCTGGCGGGCGGTTCCGCGGGCAGGTCCCCAGGCAGGTCCCCAGGCCGGTCCCCGGCTGGCGGGCAGGTCCCCAGGCAGGTTCCCAGGCAGGTCCCCAGGCCGGTCCCCGGCTGGCGGGCGGTTCCATTGGCAGGTCCCCAGGCAGGTCCCCGGCTGGCGGGCGGTTCCATTGGCAGGTCCCCAGGCCGGTCCCCTGGCTGGCGGGCGGTTCCATTGGCAGGTCCCCAGGCAGGTCCCCGGCTGGCGGGCGGTTCCATTGGCAGGTCCCCAGGCAGGCCCCCGGCTGGCGGGCGGTTCCATTGGCAGGTCCCCAGGCCGGTCCCCGGCTGGCGGGCGGTTCCATTGGCAGGTCCCCAGGCCGGTCCCCGGCTGGCGGGCGGTTCCATTGGCAGGTCCCCAGGCCGGTCCCCTGGCTGGCGGGCGGTTCCATTGGCAGGTCCCCAGGCAGGTCCCCGGCTGGCGGGCGGTTCCATTGGCAGGTCCCCAGGCAGGCCCCCGGCTGGCGGGCGGTTCCATTGGCAGGTCCCCAGGCCGGTCCCCGGCTGGCGGGCGGTTCCATTGGCAGGTCCCCAGGCCGGTCCCCGGCTGGCGGGCGGTTCCATTGGCAGGTCCCCAGGCCGGTCCCCGGCTGGCGGGCGGTTCCATTGGCAGGTCCCCAGGCCGGTCCCCGGCTGGCGGGCGGTTCCGCGGGCAGGTCCCCAGGCAGGCCCCCGGCTGGCGGGCGGTTCCATTGGCAGGTCCCCAGGCAGGCCCCCGGCTGGCGGGCGGTTCCATTGGCAGGTCCCCAGGCCGGTCCCCGGCTGGCGGGCGGTTCCATTGGCAGGTCCCCAGGCAGGCCCCCGGCTGGCGGGCGGTTCCATTGGCAGGTCCCCAGGCCGGTCCCCGGCTGGCGGGCAGTCCCATTGGCAGGTCCCCAGGCCGGTCCCCGGCTGGCGGGCGGTTCCGCGGGCAGGTCCCCAGGCAGGTCCCCAGGCAGGTCCCCAGGCCGGTCCCCGGCTGGCGGGCAGTCCCATTGGCGGGCAGGTCCCCAGGCAGGTCCCCGGCTGACGCTCTGTGGCAGGTTCTTCTACCAGTTCCTGCTGGGGAACGAGCGGACGGTGGCGCAGGAGCTGCGGGAGCAGTACGTGGAGACCATGAGCAAGATCTACCTGTCCTACTTCAAATCCTACACCAGCCGCCTCATGAAGATCCAGGTGAGAGCAGCCAGGGGGATTCCCACCCACCTGCTCTGGCCCCCTCCCCTGGTGAATGCTGGGGTGCCAATGGGGGACTCTGTCTGTCTGCCTGGCAGTACCGGGGGGCAGGACTGGGGATCCCCCATTGACACCCCCATCTGTCTGTCTGGCAGTACGAGGAGGTGGCGGAGAAGGACGACCTGATGGGAGTGGAGGACACGGGCAAGAAAGATACCCTGCCCTGGGCCTGGCCTGCCTCCTGGGGCTGTGGGGGGCTGGCAGTGGGGGATTGTCTGGGAGAGGGAGGGGCTGTGGGGGGCTGGCAGTGGGGGATTGTCTGGGAGAGGGAGGGGTTGTGGGGGGCTGGCTGGGAAGGCGCAGAGGGCGAGGTTGGAGGGGGGGCTGTTTGGGAGGGGCTGTGGGGGGCTGGCTGGGAAGGCGCAGAGGGCGAGGTTGGGGGGGCTGTTTGGGAGGGGCTGTGGGGGGCTGGCTGGGAAGGCGCAGAGGGCGAGGTTGGGGGGGCTGTTTGGGAGGGGCTGTGGGGGGCTGGCTGGGAAGGCGCAGAGGGCGAGGTTGGAGGGGGGGCTGTTTGGGAGGGGCTGTGGGGGGCTGGCTGGGAAGGTGCAGAGGGCGAGGTTGGGGGGGCTGTTTGGGAGGGGCTGTGGGGGGCTGGCTGGGAAGGCGCAGAGGGCGAGGTTGGAGGGGGGGCTGTTTGGGAGGGGCCGTGGGGGGCTGGCTGGGAAGGCGCAGAGGGCGAGGTTGGGGGGGGCTGTTTGGGAGGGGCTGTGGGGGGCTGGCTGGGAAGGCGCAGAGGGCGAGGTTGGGGGGGCTGTTTGGGAGGGGCTGTGGGGGGCTGGCTGGGAAGGCGCAGAGGGCGAGGTTGGGGGGGGCTGTTTGGGAGGGGCCGTGGGGGGCTGGCTGGGAAGGTGCAGAGGGCGAGGTTGGGGGGGCTGTTTGGGAGGGGCTGTGGGGGGCTGGCTGGGAAGGCGCAGAGGGCGAGGTTGGAGGGGGGGCTGTTTGGGAGGGGCTGTGGGGGGCTGGCTGGGAAGGCGCAGAGGGCGAGGTTGGGGGGGGCTGTTTGGGAGGGGCTGTGGGGGGCTGGCTGGGAAGGCGCAGAGGGCGAGGTTGGGGGGGCTGTTTGGGAGGGGCTGTGGGGGGCTGGCTGGGAAGGCGCAGAGGGCGAGGTTGGAGGGGGGGCTGTTTGGGAGGGGCTGTGGGGGGCTGGCTGGGAAGGCGCAGAGGGCGAGGTTGGGGGGGGCTGTTTGGGAGGGGCTGTGGGGGGCTGGCTGGGAAGGCGCAGAGGGCGAGGTTGGAGGGGGGGCTGTTTGGGAGGGGCTGTGGGGGGCTGGCTGGGAAGGCGCAGAGGGCGAGGTTGGGGGGGGCTGTTTGGGAGGGGCTGTGGGGGGCTGGCTGGGAAGGCGCAGAGGGCGAGGTTGGAGGGGGGGCTGTTTGGGAGGGGCTGTGGGGGGCTGGCTGGGAAGGCGCAGAGGGCGAGGTTGGAGGGGGGTTTGTTGGGGGGGCAGCATCTCCCCACTTTTTCCTTGACACCCCCCCAACGGTTTTTCTCGAAGCCGTCGCTGAAGAACCGCAACACGATCTTCACGCTGGGGAACCGGGGCAGCGTGATTGGGGGGGCTGAGCTGGAGGGGCCCATCATTGTGCCCCACGCCGCCCAGAAGAGCGACGTCCGCGTGAGCGAGGGGGGGAGACCCTGGCTGGGGTCAGGCCGGAGTGGGGGGCGCAGGAGGATTGGCCTGATTGGGGAGGGGCTGGAGGCTGTGACCGCTTGGGGCAGTGTGTGTGTGGGGGGGGGGGGTCACTGGGGAAGCTGGTGGGAGGCGCTGGGAATGTCCCCCCCGGCAGTACCCCTTTGAGTCGCTGTCCCGCAGCCAGAGGGGGCGGGGGGCAGGGTGGGTGACCCCCAGCTCACCCCCCCCGGCAGTACCCCTTCGAGTCGCTGTCCTGCAGCCAGAGGGGGCGGGGGGCAGGGTGGGTGACCCCCAGCTCACCCCCCCCGGCAGTACCCCTTTGAGTCGCTGTCCCGCAGCCAGAGGGGGCGGGGGGCAGGGTGGGTGACCCCCAGCTCACCCCCCCCCGGCAGTACCCCTTTGAGTCGCTGTCCCGCAGCCAGAGGGGGCGGGGGGCAGGGTGGGTGACCCCCAGCTCACACCCCCCCGGCAGTACCCCTTTGAGTCGCTGTTCTGCAGCCAGAGGGGGCGGGGGGCAGGGTGGGTGACCCCCAGCTCACCCCCCCCCCGGCAGTACCCCTTTGAGTCGCTGTTCTGCAGCCAGAGGGGGCGGGGGGCAGGGTGGGTGACCCCCAGCTCACCCCCCCCCCGGCAGTACCCCTTCGAGTCGCTGTCCCGCAGCCAGAGGGGGCGGGGGGCAGGGTGGGTGACCCCCCAGCTCACCCCCCCCCCGGCAGTACCCCTTTGAGTCGCTGTCCCACAGCCAGAGGGGGCGGGGGGCAGGGTGGGTGACCCCCAGCTCACCCCCCCCCCGGCAGTACCCCTTTGAGTTGCTGTCCCACAGCCAGAGGGGGCGGGGGGCAGGGTGGGTGACCCCCAGCTCCCCCCCCCCCCCCGGCAGTACCCCTTTGAGTCGCTGTCCCGCAGCCAGAGGGGGCGGGGGGCAGGGTGGGTGACCCCCAGCTCACCCCCCCCCCGGCAGTACCCCTTCGAGTCGCTGTCCCGCAGCCAGAGGGGGCGGGGGGCAGGGTGGGTGACCCCCAGCTCACCCCCCCCCCGGCAGTACCCCTTTGAGTTGCTGTCCCGCAGCCAGAGGGGGCGGGGGGCAGGGTGGGTGACCCCCAGCTCACCCCCCCGCCCCCCGGCAGTACCCCTTTGAGTCGCTGTCCCGCAGCCAGAGGGGGCGGGGGGCAGGGTGGGTGACCCCCAGCTCACCCCCCCCCGGCAGTACCCCTTTGAGTCGCTGTCCCGCAGCCAGAGGGGGCGGGGGGCAGGGTGGGTGACCCCCAGCTCACCCCCCCCGCCCCCCGGCAGTACCCCTTCGAGTCGCTGTTCCGCAGCCAGCAGTACGCGCTGCTGGACAACAGCTGCCGGGAGTTCCTCTTCCTCTGCGACTTCTTCCTGGTGACCGGGCCCAGCGCCCAGGACCTCTTCAACGCCGTCATGGGCAAGACGCTGGCCATGTTCCTGGTGAGCCGGGCGGGGGCGGCTGCAGGGCGGGGGCGAGCGGGGGGCGGCTACGAGGTGGGGGCGAGCGGAGGGCGGCTGTGGGGCGGGGGCGAGTGGGGGGCGGCTACGAGGCGGGGGGCGGCTGCGGGGCGGGGGGCAGCTACGAGGCGGGGGCGAGCGGGGGGCGGCTACGAGGTGGGGGCGGGGGCAGGGGCGGGGCAGGGGCAAGCGGGGGGCGGCTGCGGGGCGGGGCTTAGAGGCTGCGGTCGCTGGGGGGTTACCCCGTCTGATCCCACCCCCCAGAAACACATGGACGCCTACGTGAGCGATTGCTACGACAGCATCGCCGTCTTCCTCTGCATCCACATCGTGCTGCGCTTCCGCACCCTGACCGCCCAGCGCCGCGTGCCCGCCCTCGACAAGTGAGTGTGGGCCCCGCCCCCCCACTGCGCCCTCACCGCCCCCCCACTGCGCCCTCACCGCCCCCTCCAGCCTCACCGCCCCCCCACTGCGCCCTCACCGCCCCCTCCAGCCTCACCGCCCCCCCACTGCGCCCTCACCGCCCCCCCACTGCGCCCTCACCGCCCCCTCCAGCCTCACCGCCCCCCCACTGCGCCCTCACCGCCCCCTCCAGCCTCACCGCCCCCCCACTGTACCTCCCCCACTCGACCCTGACCGCCCAGTGCCGCGTGCCTGCCCTCGACAAGTGAGTGTGGGCTCCGCCCCCCCACTGTGCCCTCACCGCCCCCTCCAGCCTCACCGCCCCCCCACTGCACCCTCACCGCCCCCCCGCTCGACCCTGACCGCCCCCACCACTCCACCCTCTCCACCTCCCATGCTGCCCTCACCTACTCCCCCCCCCCCCAGCCTCACCGCCCAGCGCTGCGTGCCCTCCCTCGATAAGTGAGTGTGGGCCCCTGCCCAGCCCCCTTCCCTGCTGACTGCTGGGCCCCACTGCCTGGCCTCCACTCCAACTTCAATCACTGGGTCCTACTGCCTGCCCCCCCGCCCCCCTGCCTGGCCCTCTTCCCTGCTTACAGCCAGGCCCCACTGCCTGCCCCCCCCCAGCTCTGACTGCCGGGTCCTGCTTGTCCGGCTCCCTGCTTCTCCGACCACCAGGCCCCACTGCCCCGGCCCCCGCCCGGCCGAGGCGGGAGAGAACCCAGCGTCCGGCTCCCCCCAGGTACTGGGACACGCTGCTGGAGATCCTGTGGCCGCGCTTCGAGTACATCCTGGAGCTGAACATCCAGAGCATCCAGAGCACGGACCCCCAGAAGCTGGGCTTCTTGGACACCCGCCCCCACTACGTAGGAGGGAGGGGAGGAGTGGGGGGGTTCGCCCCCGGGACAGGGGCTGGGCGCCAGGGAGGGGCTGGGCATGGGGGAGGGGTGGGGGGTTCGCCCCGGGACAGGGGCTGGGCGCCAGGGAGGGGCTGGGCATGGGGGAGGGGTGGGGGGGGTTCGCCCCGGGACAGGGGCTGGGCGCCAGGGAGGGGCTGGGCATGGGGGAGGGGTGGGGGGGGTTCGCCCCCGGGACAGGGGCTGGGCGCCAGGGAGGGGCTGGGCATGGGGGAGGGGTGGGGGGGGTTCGCCCCGGGACACGGGCTGGGCGCCAGGGAGGGGCTGGGCATGGGGGAGGGGTGGGGGGGTTCGCTCCGGGACAGGGGCTGGGCGCCAGGGAGGGGCTGGGCATGGGGGAGGGGTGGGGGGTTCGCCCCGGGACAGGGGCTGGGCGCCAGGGAGGGGCTGGGCATGGGGGAGGGGTGGGGGGGTTCGCCCCGGGACAGGGGCTGGGCGCCAGGATGGGGGTCCCCCAGGATTCGGGAGCATTTGGGGGTCCTTGGAAACCCTGTGGTGCCCTCACTCCCCCCCCGCGCCCCCAGATCACGCGGCGCTACGCAGAGTTCTCCTCGGCCATCGTCAGCATCAACCAGACCTTCCCCAACGAGCGGACCCACGCGCTGCTGGGGCAGCTGCAGGTACGGGGCGGGGGGCCCAACCCTGCAGAGGTGGGGGTAGGAGTGGGGGGGGTCCCTGCAGGTACGGGGCGGGGGGGGGCAGAGTGCAGAGAGTGGGGGTCGGAGTGGGGTAGTGGGGGGGCAGAGTGCAGGGGTCAGAGTGGGAGGGGCTGTGCAGGCAGGGGGCAGAGGGTGGGGGTCGGACTGTGGGGGGAGGGGGCAGAGTGCAGGGGTTTGAGTGGGAGGGGCACTGCAGGTATGGGGTGGGGGGTGGGGTGCAGAGGATGGGGGTCAGAGTGGGGGGCCCTGCAGGTACCGGGGGGGCAGAGTGCCGCGAGTGGGGGCCCAGCAGGCACGGGAGGGACACGCGAGGGGGGCGCTAGGGGCTCTGTGCGGCCGGAGGCCTGTGGGTCCCGGGGGGGGCAGAGTGCCGTGAGTGGGGGGCCCGGCAGGCACGGGAGGGACACGCGAGGGGGGGTACTAGGGGCTCTGTGCGGCCGGAGGCCTGTGGGTCCCGGGGGGGGCAGAGTGCCGTGAGTGGGGGGCCCGGCAGGCACGGGAGGGACACGCGAGGGGGGGTACTAGGGGCTCTGTGCGGCCGGAGGCCTGTGGGTCCCGGGGGGGGCAGAGTGCCGTGAGTGGGGGGCCCGGCAGGCACGGGAGAGACACGCGAGGGGGGGTACTAGGGGCTCTGTGCGGCCGGAGGCCTGTGGGTCCCGGGGGGGGCAGAGTGCCGCGAGTGGGGGCCCAGCAGGCACGGGAGGGACACGCGAGGGGGGCGCTAGGGGCTCTGTGCGGCCGGAGGCCTGTGGGTCCCGGGGGGGGCAGAGTGCCGTGAGTGGGGGGCCCGGCAGGCACGGGAGGGACACGCGAGGGGGGGTACTAGGGGCTCTGTGCGGCCGGAGGCCTGTGGGTCCCGGGGGGGGCAGAGTGCCGTGAGTGGGGGGCCCGGCAGGCACGGGAGGGACACGCGAGGGGGGGTACTAGGGGCTCTGTGCGGCCGGAGGCCTGTGGGTCCCGGGGGGGGCAGAGTGCCATGAGTGGGGGGCCCGGCAGGCACGGGAGGGACACGCGAGGGGGGTGCTAGGGGCTCTGTGCGGCCGGAGGCCTGTGGGTACGGGGGAGGCAGAGTGAGGAGTGGGGGGCAGAGTGAGGAGTGGGGGGCAGAGTGGGGGAACCCTGCAGGCACGGGAGAGACACGCGAGGGGGGCGCTAGGGGCTCTGTGCGGCCGGAGGCCTGTGGGTACGGGGGAGGCAGAGTGAGGAGTGGAGGGCAGAGTGAGGAGTGGGGGGCAGAGTGGGGGAACCCTGCAGGCACGGGAGAGACACGCGAGGGGGGCGCTAGGGGCTCTGTGCGGCCGGAGGCCTGTGGGTCCCGGGGGCAGGGTCCCAGCTCAGAGGATCCTGGGGTCCCTGGGCCGGGGGGCCGCACGCCCCAGCCCTTCAGCCCGGCTCTGCCCTAGGTGGAGGTGGAGAACTTCGTGCTGCGGGTGGCGGCCGAGTTCTCCTCCCGCAAGGAGCAGCTCGTCTTCCTCATCAACAACTACGACATGATGCTGGGCGTCCTCATGGTAACCCCCCCCGTGTCCCGGCCCCCCCAGCCAGACCCTGCCCTGGTCCGAATGGGAGCAGTGGCCCCTGGAGGTCTCTGCCATGGGGCTGGGTCCCAAGTCCCCTTCACTGCCCTGGGGCCGGATGAGAGCTGGGGCCCCGGGAGCTGACAGGCCCCGTCCCCGTCACCCTGAGCCAGTGTCTGCCCTGGGGCTGGTGGGAGCTGACAGGCCCCGTCCCCGTCCCCAGCCAGTGTCTGCCCTGGGGCTGGTGGGAGCTGACAGGCCCCGTCCCCGTCCCCGTCCCCAGCCAGTGTCTGCCCTGGGGCTGGTGGGGGCTGACAGGCCCCGTCCCCGTCCCCAGCCAGTGTCTGCCCTGGGGCTGGTGGGAGCTGACAGGCCCCGTCCCTGTCCCCAGCCAGTGTCTGCCCTGGGGCTGGTGGGAGCTGACAGGCCCCGTCCCCAGCCAGTGTCTGCCCTGGGGCTGGTGGGAGCTGACAGGCCCCGTCCCCGTCCCCAGCCAGTGTCTGCCCTGGGGCTGGTGGGAGCTGACAGGCCCCGTCCCCGTCCCCAGCCAGTGTCTGCCCTGGGGCTGGTGGGAGCTGACAGGCCCCGTCCCCGTCCCCAGCCAGTGTCTGCCCTGGGGCTGGTGGGAGCTGACAGGCCCCGTCCCCTGAGCCAGTGTCTGCCCTGGGGCTGGTGGGAGCTGACAGGCCCCGTCCCCGTCCCCAGCCAGTGTCTGCCCTGGGGCTGGTGGGAGCTGACAGGCCCCGTCCCCGTCCCCAGCCAGTGTCTGCCCTGGGGCTGGTGGGAGCTGACAGGCCCCGTCCCCGTCCCCAGCCAGTGTCTGCCCTGGGGCTGGTGGGAGCTGACAGGCCCTGTCCCCGTCCCCAGCCAGTGTCTGCCCTGGGGCTGGTGGGAGCTGACAGGCCCCGTCCCCAGCCAGTGTCTGCCCTGAGGCTGGTGGGGGCTGACAGGCCCCGTCCCCGTCCCCAGCCAGTGTCTGCCCTGGGGCTGGTGGGAGCTGACAGGCCCCGTCCCCGTCCCCAGCCAGTGTCTGCCCTGGGGCTGGTGGGAGCTGACAGGCCCCGTCCCCGTCCCCGGCCAGTGTCTGCCCTGGGGCTGGTGGGAGCTGACAGGCCCCGTCCCCGTCCCCGGCCAGTGTCTGCCCTGGGGCTGGTGGGAGCTGACAGGCCCCGTCCCCGTCCCCGGCCAGTGTCTGCCCTGGGGCTGGTGGGAGCTGACAGGCCCCGTCCCCGTCCCCGGCCAGTGTCTGCCCTGGGGCTGGTGGGAGCTGACAGGCCCCGTCCCCAGCCAGTGTCTGCCCTGGGGCTGGTGGGAGCTGACAGGCCCCGTCCCCGTCCCCAGCCAGTGTCTGCCCTGGGGCTGGTGGGAGCTGACAGGCCCCGTCCCCGTCCCCAGCCAGTGTCTGCCCTGGGGCTGGTGGGAGCTGACAGGCCCCGTCCCCAGCCAGTGTCTGCCCTGGGGCTGGTGGGAGCCGACAGGCCCCGTCCCCAGCCAGTGCCTGCCCTGGGGCTGGTGGGAGCTGACAGGCCCCGTCCCCGTCCCCAGCCAGTGTCTGCCCTGGGGCCGGTGGGAGCTGACAGGCCCCGTCCCCGTCCCCAGCCAGTGTCTGCCCTGGGGCTGGTGGGAGCTGACAGGCCCCATCCCCATCCCCAGCCAGTGTCTGCCCTGGGGCTGGTGGGAGCTGACAGGCCCCGTCCCCAGCCAGTGTCTGCCCTGGGGCTGGTGGGAGCTGACAGGCCCCGTCCCCGTCCCCAGCCAGTGTCTGCCCTGGGGCTGGTGGGAGCTGACAGGCCCCGTCCCCGTCCCCAGCCAGTGTCTGCCCTGGGGCTGGTGGGGGCTGACAGGCCCCGTCCCCAGCCAGTGTCTGCCCTGGGGCTGGTGGGAGCTGACAGGCCCCGTCCCCGTCCCCGTCCCCGGCCAGTGTCTGCCCTGGGGCTGGTGGGAGCTGACAGGCCCCGTCCCCAGCCAGTGTCTGCCCTGGGGCTGGTGGGAGCTGACAGGCCCCGTCCCCAGCCAGTGTCTGCCCTGGGGCTGGTGGGGGCTGACAGGCCCCGTCCCCGTCCCCAGCCAGTGTCTGCCCTGGGGCTGGTGGGAGCTGACAGGCCCCGTCCCCGTCCCCAGCCAGTGTCTGCCCTGGGGCTGGTGGGAGCTGACAGGCCCCGTCCCCGTCCCCAGCCAGTGTCTGCCCTGGGGCTGGTGGGAGCTGACAGGCCCCGTCCCCAGCCAGTGTCTGCCCTGGGGCTGGTGGGAGCTGACAGGCCCCGTCCCCGTCCCCAGCCAGTGTCTGCCCTGGGGCTGGTGGGAGCTGACAGGCCCCGTCCCCGTCCCCAGCCAGTGTCTGCCCTGGGGCTGGTGGGAGCTGACAGGCCCCGTCCCCGTCCCCAGCCAGTGTCTGCCCTGGGGCTGGTGGGAGCTGACAGGCCCCGTCCCCTGAGCCAGTGTCTGCCCTGGGGCTGGTGGGAGCTGACAGGCCCCGTCCCCGTCCCCAGCCAGTGTCTGCCCTGGGGCTGGTGGGAGCTGACAGGCCCCGTCCCCGTCCCCAGCCAGTGTCTGCCCTGGGGCTGGTGGGAGCTGACAGGCCCCGTCCCTGTCCACAGCCAGTGTCTGCCCTGGGGCTGGTGGGAGCTGACAGGCCCCGTCCCTGTCCCCGGCCAGTGTCTGCCCTGGGGCTGGTGGGAGCTGACAGGCCCCGTCCCCGTCCCCGGCCAGTGTCTGCCCTGGGGCTGGTGGGAGCTGACAGGCCCCGTCCCTGTCCCCAGCCAGTGTCTGCCCTGGGGCTGGTGGGGGCTGACAGGCCCCGTCCCCGTCCCCAGCCAGTGTCTGCCCTGGGGCTGGTGGGAGCTGACAGGCCCCGTCCCTGTCCCCAGCCAGTGTCTGCCCTGGGGCTGGTGGGAGCTGACAGGCCCCGTCCCCGTCCCCAGCCAGTGTCTGCCCTGGGGCTGGTGGGAGCTGACAGGCCCCGTCCCCGTCCCCAGCCAGTGTCTGCCCTGGGGCTGGTGGGAGCTGACAGGCCCCGTCCCCGTCCCCAGCCAGTGTCTGCCCTGGGGCTGGTGGGAGCTGACAGGCCCCGTCCCCGTCCCCAGCCAGTGTCTGCCCTGGGGCTGGTGGGAGCTGACAGGCCCCGTCCCCGTCCCCAGCCAGTGTCTGCCCTGGGGCTGGTGGGAGCTGACAGGCCCCGTCCCCGTCCCCAGCCAGTGTCTGCCCTGGGGCTGGTGGGAGCTGACAGGCCCCGTCCCCGTCCCCAGCCAGTGTCTGCCCTGGGGCTGGTGGGAGCTGACAGGCCCCGTCCCCGTCCCCAGCCAGTGTCTGCCCTGGGGCTGGTGGGAGCTGACAGGCCCCGTCCCTGTCCCCAGCCAGTGTCTGCCCTGGGGCTGGTGGGGGCTGACAGGCCCCGTCCCCGTCCCCAGCCAGTGTCTGCCCTGGGGCTGGTGGGAGCTGACAGGCCCCGTCCCCAGCCAGTGTCTGCCCTGGGGCTGGTGGGAGCTGACAGGCCCCGTCCCCGTCCCCAGCCAGTGTCTGCCCTGGGGCTGGTGGGAGCTGACAGGCCCCGTCCCCGTCCCCGGCCAGTGTCTGCCCTGGGGCTGGTGGGAGCTGACAGGCCCCGTCCCCGTCCCCAGCCAGTGTCTGCCCTGGGGCTGGTGGGAGCTGACAGGCCCCGTCCCCTGAGCCAGTGTCTGCCCTGGGGCTGGTGGGAGCTGACAGGCCCCGTCCCCGTCCCCAGCCAGTGTCTGCCCTGGGGCTGGTGGGAGCTGACAGGCCCCGTCCCCGTCCCCAGCCAGTGTCTGCCCTGGGGCTGGTGGGGGCTGACAGGCCCCGTCCCCGTCCCCAGCCAGTGTCTGCCCTGGGGCTGGTGGGAGCTGACAGGCCCCGTCCCCGTCCCCAGCCAGTGTCTGCCCTGGGGCTGGTGGGAGCTGACAGGCCCCGTCCCCGTCCCCAGCCAGTGTCTGCCCTGGGGCTGGTGGGAGCTGACAGGCCCCGTCCCCAGCCAGTGTCTGCCCTGGGGCTGGTGGGAGCTGACAGGCCCCGTCCCCGTCCCCAGCCAGTGTCTGCCCTGGGGCTGGTGGGAGCTGACAGGCCCCGTCCCCTGAGCCAGTGTCTGCCCTGGGGCTGGTGGGAGCTGACAGGCCCCGTCCCCGTCCCCAGCCAGTGTCTGCCCTGGGGCTGGTGGGAGCTGACAGGCCCCGTCCCCGTCCCCAGCCAGTGTCTGCCCTGGGGCTGGTGGGAGCTGACAGGCCCCGTCCCCGTCCCCAGCCAGTGTCTGCCCTGGGGCTCGGTGGGAGCTGACAGGCCCCGTCCCCAGCCAGTGTCTGCCCTGGGGCTGGTGGGAGCTGACAGGCCCCGTCCCCGTCCCCAGCCAGTGTCTGCCCTGGGGCTCGGTGGGAGCTGACAGGCCCCGTCCCCAGCCAGTGTCTGCCCTGGGGCTGGTGGGAGCTGACAGGCCCCGTCCCCAGCCAGTGTCTGCCCTGGGGCTCGGTGGGAGCTGACAGGCCCCGTCCCCAGCCAGTGTCTGCCCTGGGGCTCGGTGGGAGCCGACAGGCCCCGTCCCCGTCCCCGTCCCCAGCCAGTGTCTGCTCTGGGGCTGGTGGGAGCTGACAGGCCCCGTCCCCGTCCCCAGCCAGTGTCTGCCCTGGGGCTGGTGGGAGCTGACAGGCCCCGTCCCCGTCCCCAGCCAGTGTCTGCCCTGGGGCTGGTGGGAGCTGACAGGCCCCGTCCCCGTCCCCAGCCAGTGTCTGCCCTGGGGCTGGTGGGAGCTGACAGGCCCCGTCCCCGTCCCCAGCCAGTGTCTGCCCTGGGGCTGGTGGGAGCTGACAGGCCCCGTCCCCAGCCAATGTCTGCCCTGGGGCTGGTGGGAGCTGACAGGCCCCGTCCCCAGCCAGTGTCTGCCCTGGGGCTGGTGGGAGCTGACAGGCCCCGTCCCCTGAGCCAGTGTCTGCCCTGGGGCTGGTGGGAGCTGACAGGCCCCGTCCCCGTCCCCAGCCAGTGTCTGCCCTGGGGCTGGTGGGAGCTGACAGGCCCCGTCCCCAGCCAGTGTCTGCCCTGGGGCTGGTGGGGGCTGACAGGCCCCGTCCCCGTCCCCAGCCAGTGTCTGCCCTGGGGCTGGTGGGAGCTGACAGGCCCCGTCCCCGTCCCCAGCCAGTGTCTGCCCTGGGGCTGGTGGGAGCTGACAGGCCCCGTCCCCGTCCCCAGCCAGTGTCTGCCCTGGGGCTGGTGGGAGCTGACAGGCCCCGTCCCCGTCCCCAGCCAGTGTCTGCCCTGGGGCTGGTGGGAGCTGACAGGCCCCGTCCCCGTCCCCAGCCAGTGTCTGCCCTGGGGCTGGTGGGAGCTGACAGGCCCCGTCCCCTGAGCCAGTGTCTGCCCTGGGGCTGGTGGGAGCTGACAGGCCCCGTCCCCGTCCCCAGCCAGTGTCTGCCCTGGGGCTGGTGGGAGCTGACAGGCCCCGTCCCCGTCCCCAGCCAGTGTCTGCCCTGGGGCTGGTGGGAGCTGACAGGCCCCGTCCCCGTCCCCAGCCAGTGTCTGCCCTGGGGCTCGGTGGGAGCTGACAGGCCCCGTCCCCAGCCAGTGTCTGCCCTGGGGCTGGTGGGAGCTGACAGGCCCCGTCCCCGTCCCCAGCCAGTGTCTGCCCTGGGGCTCGGTGGGAGCTGACAGGCCCCGTCCCCAGCCAGTGTCTGCCCTGGGGCTGGTGGGAGCTGACAGGCCCCGTCCCCAGCCAGTGTCTGCCCTGGGGCTCGGTGGGAGCTGACAGGCCCCGTCCCCAGCCAGTGTCTGCCCTGGGGCTCGGTGGGAGCCGACAGGCCCCGTCCCCGTCCCCGTCCCCAGCCAGTGTCTGCTCTGGGGCTGGTGGGAGCTGACAGGCCCCGTCCCCGTCCCCAGCCAGTGTCTGCCCTGGGGCTGGTGGGAGCTGACAGGCCCCGTCCCCGTCCCCAGCCAGTGTCTGCCCTGGGGCTGGTGGGAGCTGACAGGCCCCGTCCCCGTCCCCAGCCAGTGTCTGCCCTGGGGCTGGTGGGAGCTGACAGGCCCCGTCCCCGTCCCCAGCCAGTGTCTGCCCTGGGGCTGGTGGGAGCTGACAGGCCCCGTCCACAGCCAATGTCTGCCCTGGGGCTGGTGGGAGCTGACAGGCCCCGTCCCCAGCCAGTGTCTGCCCTGGGGCTGGTGGGAGCTGACAGGCCCCGTCCCCGTCCCCAGCCAGTGTCTGCCCTGGGGCTGGTGGGAGCTGACAGGCCCCGTCCCCAGCCAGTGTCTGCCCTGAGGCTGGTGGGGGCTGACAGGCCCCGTCCCCGTCCCCAGCCAGTGTCTGCCCTGGGGCTGGTGGGAGCTGACAGGCCCCGTCCCCGTCCCCGGCCAGTGTCTGCCCTGGGGCTGGTGGGAGCTGACAGGCCCCGTCCCCGTCCCCGGCCAGTGTCTGCCCTGGGGCTGGTGGGAGCTGACAGGCCCCGTCCCCGTCCAGTGTCTGCCCTGGGGCTGGTGGGAGCTGACAGGCCCCGTCCCCGTCCCCGGCCAGTGTCTGCCCTGGGGCTGGTGGGAGCTGACAGGCCCTGTCCCCAGCCAGTGTCTGCCCTGGGGCTGGTGGGAGCTGACAGGCCCCGTCCCCGTCACCCTGAGCCAGTGTCTGCCCTGGGGCTGGTGGGAGCTGACAGGCCCCGTCCCCATCCCCGTCCCCGTCCCCAGCAAGTGTCTGCCCTGGGGCTGGTGGGAGCTGACAGGCCCCGTCCCCGTCCCCAGCCAGTGTCTGCCCTGGGGCTGGAGGGAGCTGACAGGCCCCGTCCCCAGCCAGTGTCTGCCCTGGGGCTGGAGGGAGCTGACAGGCCCCGTCCCTGTCCCCAGCCAGTGTCTGCCCTGGGGCTGGTGGGAGCTGACAGGCCCCGTCCCCGTCCCCAGCCAGTGTCTGCCCTGGGGCTGGAGGGAACTGACAGGCCCCGTCCCCGTCCCCAGCCAGTGTCTGCCCTGGGGCTGGTGGGAGCTGACAGGCCCCGTCCCCTGAGCCAGTGTCTGCCCTGGGGCTGGAGGGAGCTGACAGGCCCCGTCCCCGTCCCCAGCCAGTGTCTGCCCTGGGGCTGGTGGGAGCTGACAGGCCCCGTCCCTGTCCCCAGCCAGTGTCTGCCCTGGGGCTGGTGGGGGCTGACAGGCCCCGTCCCCGTCCCCAGCCAGTGTCTGCCCTGGGGCTGGTGGGAGCTGACAGGCCCCGTCCCCGTCCCCAGCCAGTGTCTGCCCTGGGGCTGGTGGGAGCTGACAGGCCCCGTCCCCGTCCCCAGCCAGTGTCTGCCCTGGGGCTGGTGGGAGCTGACAGGCCCCGTCCCCTGAGCCAGTGTCTGCCCTGGGGCTGGTGGGAGCTGACAGGCCCCGTCCCCTGAGCCAGTGTCTGCCCTGGGGCTGGTGGGAGCTGACAGGCCCCGTCCCCGTCCCCAGCCAGTGTCTGCCCTGGGGCTGGTGGGAGCTGACAGGCCCCGTCCCCGTCCCCAGCCAGTGTCTGCCCTGGGGCTGGTGGGAGCTGACAGGCCCCGTCCCCGTCCCCAGCCAGTGTCTGCCCTGGGGCTCGGTGGGAGCTGACAGGCCCCGTCCCCAGCCAGTGTCTGCCCTGGGGCTGGTGGGAGCTGACAGGCCCCGTCCCCGTCCCCAGCCAGTGTCTGCCCTGGGGCTCGGTGGGAGCTGACAGGCCCCGTCCCCAGCCAGTGTCTGCCCTGGGGCTGGTGGGAGCTGACAGGCCCCGTCCCCAGCCAGTGTCTGCCCTGGGGCTCGGTGGGAGCTGACAGGCCCCGTCCCCAGCCAGTGTCTGCCCTGGGGCTCGGTGGGAGCCGACAGGCCCCGTCCCCGTCCCCGTCCCCAGCCAGTGTCTGCTCTGGGGCTGGTGGGAGCTGACAGGCCCCGTCCCCGTCCCCAGCCAGTGTCTGCTCTGGGGCTGGTGGGAGCTGACAGGCCCCGTCCCCGTCCCCAGCCAGTGTCTGCCCTGGGGCTGGTGGGAGCTGACAGGCCCCGTCCCCGTCCCCAGCCAGTGTCTGCCCTGGGGCTGGTGGGAGCTGACAGGCCCCGTCCCCGTCCCCAGCCAGTGTCTGCCCTGGGGCTGGTGGGAGCTGACAGGCCCCGTCCCCGTCCCCAGCCAGTGTCTGCCCTGGGGCTGGTGGGAGCTGACAGGCCCCGTCCCCGTCCCCAGCCAGTGTCTGCCCTGGGGCTGGTGGGAGCTGACAGGCCCCGTCCCCTGAGCCAGTGTCTGCCCTGGGGCTGGTGGGAGCTGACAGGCCCCGTCCCCAGCCAGTGTCTGCCCTGGGGCTGGTGGGAGCTGACAGGCCCCGTCCCCGTCCCCAGCCAGTGTCTGCCCTGGGGCTCGGTTGGAGCTGACAGGCCCCGTCCCCGTCCCCAGCCAGTGTCTGCCCTGGGGCTGGTGGGAGCTGACAGGCCCCGTCCCCGTCCCCAGCCAGTGTCTGCCCTGTGGCTGGTGGGAGCTGACAGGCCCCGTCCCCAGCCAGTGTCTGCCCTGGGGCTGGTGGGAGCTGACAGGCCCCGTCCCCGTCCCCAGCCAGTGTCTGCCCTGGGGCTGGTGGGAGCTGACAGGCCCCGTCCCCAGCCAGTGTCTGCCCTGGGGCTGGTGGGAGCCGACAGGCCCCGTCCCCGTCCCCAGCCAGTGTCTGCCCTGGGGCTGGTGGGAGCTGACAGGCCCCGTCCCCGTCCCCAGCCAGTGTCTGCCCTGGGGCTGGTGGGAGCTGACAGGCCCCGTCCCCGTCCCCAGCCAGTGTCTGCCCTGGGGCTGGTGGGAGCTGACAGGCCCCGTCCCCAGCCAGTGTCTGCCCTGGGGCTGGTGGGAGCCGACAGGCCCCGTCCCCGTCCCCAGCCAGTGTCTGCCCTGGGGCTGGTGGGAGCTGACAGGCCCCGTCCCCGTCCCCAGCCAGTGTCTGCCCTGGGGCTGGAGGGAGCTGACAGGCCCCGTCCCCGTCCCCAGCCAGTGTCTGCCCTGGGGCTGGTGGGAGCTGACAGGCCCCGTCCCCGTCCCCAGCCAGTGTCTGCCCTGGGGCTGGTGGGAGCTGACAGGCCCCGTCCCCAGCCAGTGTCTGCCCTGGGGCTGGTGGGAGCTGACAGGCCCCGTCCCCGTCCCCAGCCAGTGTCTGCCCTGGGGCTGGTGGGAGCTGACAGGCCCCGTCCCCGTCCCCAGCCAGTGTCTGCCCTGGGGCTCGGTGGGAGCTGACAGGCCCCGTCCCCAGCCAGTGTCTGCCCTGGGGCTCGGTGGGAGCCGACAGGCCCCGTCCCCGTCCCCGTCCCCAGCCAGTGTCTGCTCTGGGGCTGGTGGGAGCTGACAGGCCCCGTCCCCGTCCCCAGCCAGTGTCTGCTCTGGGGCTGGTGGGAGCTGACAGGCCCCGTCCCCGTCCCCAGCCAGTGTCTGCCCTGGGGCTGGTGGGAGCTGACAGGCCCCGTCCCCTGAGCCAGTGTCTGCCCTGGGGCTGGTGGGAGCTGACAGGCCCCGTCCCCGTCCCCAGCCAGTGTCTGCCCTGGGGCTGGTGGGAGCTGACAGGCCCCGTCCCCGTCCCCAGCCAGTGTCTGCCCTGGGGCTGGTGGGAGCTGACAGGCCCCGTCCCCGTCCCCAGCCAGTGTCTGCCCTGGGGTTGGTGGGAGCTGACAGGCCCCGTCCCCAGCCAATGTCTGCCCTGGGGCTGGTGGGAGCTGACAGGCCCCGTCCCCAGCCAGTGTCTGCCCTGGGGCTGGTGGGAGCTGACAGGCCCCGTCCCCGTCCCCAGCCAGTGTCTGCCCTGGGGCTGGTGGGAGCTGACAGGCCCCGTCCCCAGCCAGTGTCTGCCCTGAGGCTGGTGGGGGCTGACAGGCCCCGTCCCCGTCCCCAGCCAGTGTCTGCCCTGGGGCTGGTGGGAGCTGACAGGCCCCGTCCCCGTCCCCGGCCAGTGTCTGCCCTGGGGCTGGTGGGAGCTGACAGGCCCCGTCCCCGTCCCCGGCCAGTGTCTGCCCTGGGGCTGGTGGGAGCTGACAGGCCCCGTCCCCGTCCCCGTCCAGTGTCTGCCCTGGGGCTGGTGGGAGCTGACAGGCCCCGTCCCCGTCCCCGGCCAGTGTCTGCCCTGGGGCTGGTGGGAGCTGACAGGCCCTGTCCCCAGCCAGTGTCTGCCCTGGGGCTGGTGGGAGCTGACAGGCCCCGTCCCCGTCACCCTGAGCCAGTGTCTGCCCTGGGGCTGGTGGGAGCTGACAGGCCCCGTCCCCATCCCCGTCCCCGTCCCCAGCCAGTGTCTGCCCTGGGGCTGGTGGGAGCTGACAGGCCCCGTCCCCGTCCCCAGCCAGTGTCTGCCCTGGGGCTGGAGGGAGCTGACAGGCCCCGTCCCCAGCCAGTGTCTGCCCTGGGGCTGGAGGGAGCTGACAGGCCCCGTCCCTGTCCCCAGCCAGTGTCTGCCCTGGGGCTGGTGGGAGCTGACAGGCCCCGTCCCCGTCCCCAGCCAGTGTCTGCCCTGGGGCTGGAGGGAGCTGACAGGCCCCGTCCCCGTCCCCAGCCAGTGTCTGCCCTGGGGCTGGTGGGAGCTGACAGGCCCCGTCCCCTGAGCCAGTGTCTGCCCTGGGGCTGGAGGGAGCTGACAGGCCCCGTCCCCGTCCCCAGCCAGTGTCTGCCCTGGGGCTGGTGGGAGCTGACAGGCCCCGTCCCTGTCCCCAGCCAGTGTCTGCCCTGGGGCTGGTGGGGGCTGACAGGCCCCGTCCCCGTCCCCAGCCAGTGTCTGCCCTGGGGCTGGTGGGAGCTGACAGGCCCCGTCCCCGTCCCCAGCCAGTGTCTGCCCTGGGGCTGGTGGGAGCTGACAGGCCCCGTCCCCGTCCCCAGCCAGTGTCTGCCCTGGGGCTGGTGGGAGCTGACAGGCCCCGTCCCCGTCCCCAGCCAGTGTCTGCCCTGGGGCTGGTGGGAGCTGACAGGCCCCGTCCCCGTCCCCAGCCAGTGTCTGCCCTGGGGCTGGTGGGAGCTGACAGGCCCCGTCCCCGTCCCCAGCCAGTGTCTGCCCTGGGGCTGGTGGGAGCTGACAGGCCCCGTCCCCGTCCCCAGCCAGTGTCTGCCCTGGGGCTGGTGGGAGCTGACAGGCCCCGTCCCTGTCCCCAGCCAGTGTCTGCCCTAGGGCTGGTGGGAGCTGACAGGCCCCGTCCCCGTCCCCAGCCAGTGTCTGCCCTGGGGCTGGTGGGAGCTGACAGGCCCCGTCCCCGTCCCCAGCCAGTGTCTGCCCTGGGGCTGGTGGGAGCTGACAGGCCCCGTCCCCTGAGCCAGTGTCTGCCCTGGGGCTGGTGGGAGCTGACAGGCCCCGTCCCCAGCCAGTGTCTGCCCTGGGGCTGGTGGGAGCTGACAGGCCCCGTCCCCGTCCCCAGCCAGTGTCTGCCCTGAGGCTGGTGGGGGCTGACAGGCCCCGTCCCCGTCCCCAGCCAGTGTCTGCCCTGGGGCTGGTGGGAGCTGACAGGCCCCGTCCCCGTCCCCGGCCAGTGTCTGCCCTGGGGCTGGTGGGAGCTGACAGGCCCCGTCCCCGTCCCCGGCCAGTGTCTGCCCTGGGGCTGGTGGGAGCTGACAGGCCCCGTCCCCGTCCCCGTCCAGTGTCTGCCCTGGGGCTGGTGGGAGCTGACAGGCCCCGTCCCCGTCCCCGGCCAGTGTCTGCCCTGGGGCTGGTGGGAGCTGACAGGCCCTGTCCCCAGCCAGTGTCTGCCCTGGGGCTGGTGGGAGCTGACAGGCCCCGTCCCCGTCACCCTGAGCCAGTGTCTGCCCTGGGGCTGGTGGGAGCTGACAGGCCCCGTCCCCATCCCCGTCCCCGTCCCCAGCCAGTGTCTGCCCTGGGGCTGGTGGGAGCTGACAGGCCCCGTCCCCGTCCCCAGCCAGTGTCTGCCCTGGGGCTGGAGGGAGCTGACAGGCCCCGTCCCCAGCCAGTGTCTGCCCTGGGGCTGGAGGGAGCTGACAGGCCCCGTCCCTGTCCCCAGCCAGTGTCTGCCCTGGGGCTGGTGGGAGCTGACAGGCCCCGTCCCCGTCCCCAGCCAGTGTCTGCCCTGGGGCTGGAGGGAGCTGACAGGCCCCGTCCCCGTCCCCAGCCAGTGTCTGCCCTGGGGCTGGTGGGAGCTGACAGGCCCCGTCCCCTGAGCCAGTGTCTGCCCTGGGGCTGGAGGGAGCTGACAGGCCCCGTCCCCGTCCCCAGCCAGTGTCTGCCCTGGGGCTGGTGGGAGCTGACAGGCCCCGTCCCTGTCCCCAGCCAGTGTCTGCCCTGGGGCTGGTGGGGGCTGACAGGCCCCGTCCCCGTCCCCAGCCAGTGTCTGCCCTGGGGCTGGTGGGAGCTGACAGGCCCCGTCCCCGTCCCCAGCCAGTGTCTGCCCTGGGGCTGGTGGGAGCTGACAGGCCCCGTCCCCGTCCCCAGCCAGTGTCTGCCCTGGGGCTGGTGGGAGCTGACAGGCCCCGTCCCCGTCCCCAGCCAGTGTCTGCCCTGGGGCTGGTGGGAGCTGACAGGCCCCGTCCCCGTCCCCAGCCAGTGTCTGCCCTGGGGCTGGTGGGAGCTGACAGGCCCCGTCCCCGTCCCCAGCCAGTGTCTGCCCTGGGGCTGGTGGGAGCTGACAGGCCCCGTCCCCGTCCCCAGCCAGTGTCTGCCCTGGGGCTGGTGGGAGCTGACAGGCCCCGTCCCTGTCCCCAGCCAGTGTCTGCCCTAGGGCTGGTGGGAGCTGACAGGCCCCGTCCCCGTCCCCAGCCAGTGTCTGCCCTGGGGCTGGTGGGAGCTGACAGGCCCCGTCCCCGTCCCCAGCCAGTGTCTGCCCTGGGGCTGGTGGGAGCTGACAGGCCCCGTCCCCTGAGCCAGTGTCTGCCCTGGGGCTGGTGGGAGCTGACAGGCCCCGTCCCCAGCCAGTGTCTGCCCTGGGGCTGGTGGGAGCTGACAGGCCCCGTCCCCGTCCCCAGCCAGTGTCTGCCCTGGGGCTCGGTTGGAGCTGACAGGCCCCGTCCCCGTCCCCAGCCAGTGTCTGCCCTGGGGCTGGTGGGAGCTGACAGGCCCCGTCCCCGTCCCCAGCCAGTGTCTGCCCTGTGGCTGGTGGGAGCTGACAGGCCCCGTCCCCAGCCAGTGTCTGCCCTGGGGCTGGTGGGAGCTGACAGGCCCCGTCCCCGTCCCCAGCCAGTGTCTGCCCTGGGGCTGGTGGGAGCTGACAGGCCCCGTCCCCAGCCAGTGTCTGCCCTGGGGCTGGTGGGAGCCGACAGGCCCCGTCCCCGTCCCCAGCCAGTGTCTGCCCTGGGGCTGGTGGGAGCTGACAGGCCCCGTCCCCGTCCCCAGCCAGTGTCTGCCCTGGGGCTGGTGGGAGCTGACAGGTCCCGTCCCCGTCCCCAGCCAGTGTCTGCCCTGGGGCTGGTGGGAGCTGACAGGCCCCGTCCCCAGCCAGTGTCTGCCCTGGGGCTGGTGGGAGCCGACAGGCCCCGTCCCCGTCCCCAGCCAGTGTCTGCCCTGGGGCTGGTGGGAGCTGACAGGCCCCGTCCCCAGCCAGTGTCTGCCCTGGGGCTGGTGGGAGCTGACAGGCCCCGTCCCCGTCCCCAGCCAGTGTCTGCCCTGGGGCTGGTGGGAGCTGACAGGCCCCGTCCCCGTCCCCAGCCAGTGTCTGCCCTGGGGCTGGTGGGAGCTGACAGGCCCCGTCCCCAGCCAGTGTCTGCCCTGGGGCTGGTGGGAGCTGACAGGCCCCGTCCCCAGCCAGTGTCTGCCCTGGGGCTGGTGGGAGCTGACAGGCCCCGTCCCCGTCCCCAGCCAGTGTCTGCCCTGGGGCTGGTGGGAGCTGACAGGCCCCGTCCCCGTCCCCAGCCAGTGTCTGCCCTGGGGCTGGTGGGAGCTGACAGGCCCCGTCCCCGTCCCCAGCCAGTGTCTGCCCTGGGGCTGGTGGGAGCTGACAGGCCCCGTCCCCGTCCCCAGCCAGTGTCTGCCCTGGGGCTGGTGGGAGCTGACAGGCCCCGTCCCCGTCCCCAGCCAGTGTCTGCCCTGGGGCTGGTGGGAGCTGACAGGCCCCGTCCCCGTCCCCAGCCAGTGTCTGCCCTGGGGCTGGTGGGAGCTGACAGGCCCCGTCCCCGTCCCCAGCCAGTGTCTGCCCTGGGGCTGGTGGGAGCTGACAGGCCCCGTCCCCGTCCCCAGCCAGTGTCTGCCCTGGGGCTGGTGGGAGCTGACAGGCCCCGTCCCCGTCCCCAGCCAGTGTCTGCCCTGGGGCTGGTGGGGGCTGACAGGCCCCGTCCCCGTCCCCAGCCAGTGTCTGCCCTGGGGCTGGTGGGAGCTGCCGCCCTTAGAGGGGACAGGCCCCTGCCCCGTTCCCTGCCTGCCCAGGGTTGGGGCCGACCAGCCCGGCTGCCGGTTGCCTCCCCAGGAGCGGGCGGTGGAGGAGAGCAAGGAGGTGGAGGGATTCCAGCAGCTGCTCTCAGCGCGCACCCAGGTGAGTTCCTAGGCGGGGGGCGCAGGGGGGCATCTGCTGAGCCCCCGCTGACGTGGGGTCACAATTGTCCCTTCAGGTCTGGAATCCAAGAATGAGTCAGGGGACCCCGGGGGGCAGGGCAAGCCGGAAGCCCTGTGGGGGGGGCCCGGGGGGCAGGGCAAGCCGGAAGCCCTGTGGGGGGGGCCCTGAGGGCAGGGCAAGCCGGAAGCCCTGTGGGGGGGCCCCGGGGGGCAGGGGACACGCAGGGGAGCCACCCTGACTCTCCCCCCCAGGAGTTCATCGAGGAGATCCTGTCGCCGCCCTTCGGGGGGATGGTCGCCTTCGTCAAGGAGTCGGAGTCGCTGATTGAGAAGGGGCAGCTGGAGCGGCTGCGCGGGGAGGAGGGTGAGACCCGGCGCCCCTGCCCCCCACTAGAGCAGGAGGGAGATGGAGGCCCCGTTCCTGCCCCCCCAGCTATGGGGTAGGAGGGGCCCTCCGCTGGGGGTGGCTCCAGGGGGCTCTGACCTGTCTCTCCTCAGCCCGGGTGACCCAGCTGGTGCGCGGCTTCTCGGCCACCTGGAAGGCCGCGGTGGAGGCGCTGAGCCAGGACGTCATGAGATCCTTCAGCAACTTCAAAACCGGGACCAGCATCATCCAGGTGAGAGGGGCCCGGCCGGGCCACGCGCTGCAGCCAGCACCGGGGTGCGTGCAGACCTCCAGGGCCCACGCGCTGCAGCCAGCACCGGGGTGCGTGCAGACCTCCAGGGCCCACGCGCTGCAGCCAGCACCGGGGTGCGTGCAGACCTCCAGGGCCCTTTTCCCTCGGGCCCTGGACCCCGGCCGGGCCACGCGCTGCAGCCAGCACCGGGGTGCGTGCAGACCTCCAGGGCCCTTTTCCCTCAGGCCCTGGACCCCGGCCGGGCCACGCGCTGCAGCCAGCACCGGGGTGTGTGCAGACCTCCAGGGCCCTTTTCCCTCAGGCCCTGGACCCCGGCCGGGCCACGCGCTGCAGCCAGCACCGGGGTGTGTGCAGACCTCCAGGGCCCTTTTGCCCTCAGGCCCTGGATCCCGGCCTGGCTGCAGCCTCCCCACAGACGGGGCCCGGGGTCGCTTCTCCGGCCCTGGGGCAGCCTGGAGCCCAGCATGTCCCCCCCGGCTGTTACCAAGAGCACGGAGCTGGGCCTTTCGCTCCTCCGGCCCTGGGGCAGCCTGGAGCCCAGCACGTCCCCACCCCGAGAGCAGGGAGCCGGGCCTTTCGCTCCTCCGGCCCTGGGGCAGCCTGGAGCCCAGCACGTTCCCCCCGGCCGTTACTGAGAGCAGGGAGCCGGGCCTTTCGCTCCTCCGGCCCTGGGGCAGCCTGGAGCCCAGCACGTCCCCCCCGGCCGTTACCGAGAGCAGGGAGCTGGGCCTTTCGCTCCTCCGGCCCTGGGGCAGCCTGGAGCCCAGCACGTCCCCACCCCCCCGGCCGTTACCGAGAGCAGGGAGCTGGGCCTTTCGCTCCTCCAGCCCTGGGGCAGCCTGGAGCCCAGCACGTCCCCACCCCCCCGGCCGTTACCGAGAGCAGGGAGCCGGGCCTTTCGCTCCTCCGGCCCTGGGGCAGCCTGGAGCCCAGCACGTCCCCACCCCCTGGCCGTTACCGAGAGCAGGGAGCTGGGCCTTTCGCTCCTCCGGCCCTGGGGCAGCCTGGAGCCCAGCACGTCCCCACCCCCCGGCCGTTACCGAGAGCAGGGAGCCGGGCCTTTCGCTCCTCCGGCCCTGAGGCAGCCTGGAGCCCAGCACGTCCCCCCCGGCCGTTACCGAGAGCAGGGAGCTGGGCCTTTCGCTCCTCCAGCCCTGGGGCAGCCCGGAGCCCAGCACGTTCCCCCCGGCCGTTACCGAGAGCAGGGAGCCGGGCCTTTCGCTCTTCCAGCCCTGGGGCAGCCCGAAGCCCAGCACGTTCCCCCCGGCCGTTACCGAGAGCAGGGAGCCGGGCCTTTCGCTCCTCCAGCCCTGGGGCAGCCCGGAGCCCAGCACGTCCCCCCCGGCCGTTACCGAGAGCAGGGAGCTGGGCCTTTCGCTCCTCCGGCCCTGGGGCAGCCTGGAGCCCAGCACGTCCCCCCCGGCCGTTACCGAGAGCAGGGAGCTGGGCCTTTCGCTCCTCCGGCCCTGGAGCAGCCTGGAGCCCAGCACGTTCCCCCCCGGCCGTTACCGAGAGCAGGGAGCTGGGCCTTTCGCTCCTCCAGCCCTGGGGCAGCCCGGAGCCCAGCACGTTCCCCCCCGGCCGTTACCGAGAGCAGGGAGCTGGGCCTTTCGCTCCTCCAGCCCTGGGGCAGCCTGGAGCCCAGCACGTCCCCCCCGGCCGTTACCGAGAGCAGGGAGCTGGGCCTTTCGCTCCTCCGGCCCTGGAGCAGCCTGGAGCCCAGCACGTTCCCCCCGGCCGTTACCGAGAGCAGGGAGCTGGGCCTTTCGCTCCTCCAGCCCTGGGGCAGCCCGAAGCCCAGCACGTTCCCCCCGGCTGTTACCAAGAGCAGGGAGCTGGGCCTTTCGCTCCTCCAGCCCTGGGGCAGCCCGGAGCCCAGCACGTTCCCCCCGGCCGTTACCGAGAGCAGGGAGCTGGGCCTTTCGCTCCTCCGGCCCTGGGGCAGCCTGGAGCCCAGCACGTCCCCCCCGGCCGTTACTGAGAGCAGGGAGCTGGGCCTTTCGCTCCTCCGCCCTGGGGCAGCCTGGAGCCCAGCACGTCCCCCCCCGGCCGTTACTGAGAGCAGGGAGCTGGGCCTTTCGCTCCTCCGGCCCTGGGGCAGCCTGGAGCCCAGCACGTCCCCCCCGGCCGTTACTGAGAGCAGGGAGCTGGGCCTTTCGCTCCTCCAGCCCTGGGGCAGCCTGGAGCCCAGCACGTCCCCCCCGGCCGTTACCGAGAGCAGGGAGCTGGGCTTTTCGCTCCTCCAGCCCTGGGGCAGCCCGGAGCCCAGCACGTCCCCACCCCCCCGGCCGTTACCAAGAGCAGGGAGCTGGGCCTTTCGCTCCTCCAGCCCTGGGGCAGCCCGGAGCCCAGCACGTCCCCCCCGGCCGTTACCGAGAGCAGGGAGCTGGGCCTTTCGCTCCTCCAGCCCTGGGGCAGCCTGGAGCCCAGCACGTTCCCCCCGGCCGTTACCGAGAGCAGGGAGCTGGGCCTTTCGCTCCTCCGGCCCTGGGGCAGCCCGGAGCCCAGCACGTCCCCCCCGGCCGTTACCGAGAGCAGGGAGCTGGGCCTTTCGCTCCTCCAGCCCTGGGGCAGCCCGGAGCCCAGCACGTCCCCATCCCCCGGCCGTTACCGAGAGCAGGGAGCCGGGCCTTTCGCTCCTCCAGCCCTGGGGCAGCCTGGAGCCCAGCACGTCCCCACCCCCCCCGGCCGTTACCGAGAGCAGGGAGCTGGGCCTTTCGCTCCTCCGGCCCTGGGGCAGCCTGGAGCCCAGCACGTCCCCCCCGGCCGTTACCGAGAGCAGGGAGCTGGGCTTTTCGCTCCTCCAGCCCTGGGGCAGCCCGGAGCCCAGCACGTCCCCACCCCCCCGGCCGTTACCAAGAGCAGGGAGCTGGGCCTTTCGCTCCTCCAGCCCTGGGGCAGCCCGGAGCCCAGCACGTTCCCCCCGGCCGTTACCGAGAGCAGGGAGCTGGGCCTTTCGCTCCTCCGGCCCCTGAGGCAGCCTGGAGCCCAGCACGTCCCCCCCGGCCGTTACCGAGAGCAGGGAGCCGGGCCTTTCGCTCCTCCGGCCCTGGGGCAGCCTGGAGCCCAGCACGTCCCCCCCGGCCGTTACTGAGAGCAGGGAGCTGGGCCTTTCGCTCCTCCAGCCCTGGGGCAGCCCGGAGCCCAGCACGTCCCCCCCGGCCGTTACCGAGAGCAGGGAGCTGGGCCTTTCGCTCCTCCGGCCCTGAGGCAGCCCGGAGCCCAGCACGTTCCCCCCCGGCCGTTACCGAGAGCAGGGAGCCGGGCCTTTCGCTCCTCCGGCCCTGGGGCAGCCCGGAGCCCAGCACGTCCCCATCCCCCGGCCGTTACCGAGAGCAGGGAGCTGGGCCTTTCGCTCCTCCGGCCCTGGGGCAGCCTGGAGCCCAGCACGTTCCCCCCGGCCGTTACCGAGAGCAGGGAGCCGGGCCTTTCGCTCCTCCGGCCCTGGGGCAGCCCGGAGCCCAGCACGTCCCCATCCCCCGGCCGTTACCGAGAGCAGGGAGCCGGGCCTTTCGCTCCTCCAGCCCTGGGGCAGCCTGGAGCCCAGCACGTCCCCACCCCCCGGCCGTTACCGAGAGCACGGCGCCTGGCCCGGCCTCATGCCTGACTGAATGCAAGTTGCTCCGGGCCCCAGCGAGGGAGGGGCTGGGCCCTTCCTTACATCCCAGCAGCTCCCCAGGGACTGGCCTGGCAGCTGCCCAGCCTGGAATTGGGGGGGGGGAGGAGGGGGGCTGCCTGGGGAGCCAGGGGCTGGCGTGCAGGGGAGGGGAGTCCAGCCCCCTGACCGCCCTCTCTGCCCGCAGGGGGCGCTGACCCAGCTGATCCAGTACTACCACCGCTTCCACAAGGTGCTGGCCCAGCCCGCCCTGCGAGCCCTGCCCGCCCGCGCCGAGCTCATCAACATCCACCACCTCATGGTGGAGCTGAAGAAACACAAGCCCAACTTCTAGGCTGGGGGCTCTGCGCCCGCCCGTCCCCCCCCCAGAGACACTGGGGGTCTGCCCGGCCTGTCCCACCCCCATCGGCTGGCGTGGACCCCCCAGTATCTGTCCCCCTATCGCCACTGGGGCACCTGCACCCACCCGTCCGTCCCCCCCCGAGACACTGGGGGTCTGCCCGGCCTGTCCCACCCCCATCGGCTGGCGTGGACCCCCCAGTATCTGTCCCCCTATCGCCACTGGGGCACCTGCACCCACCCGTCCCCCCCCCCCCGAGACACTGGGGGTCTGCCCGGCCTGTCCCACCCCCATCGGCTGGCGTGGACCCCCCAGTATCTGTCCCCCTATCGCCACTGGGGCACCTGCACCCACCCGTCCCCCCCCAGAGACACTGGGGGTCTGCCCGGCCTGTCCCACCCCGATCGGCTGGCGTGGACCCCCCAGTATCTGTCCCCCTATCGCCACTGGGGCACCTGCACCAGCCTGTGGCCCCCTTCCCTGGTATGGACGGGGAGGCCAATACAGCGGGTGCTGGGGGGTCAGCACTGCCCCCCCATCCCCCTACCTGCAATGGGGCATGGAAGCTCCTTGGGTCCCCCCCCCCCCCCCCCCGGCACTGCTGGAACCCTGGGATCAGTCCCACACGCTGGGGTGGTTCAGGCTGCGAGGACGCCCCCCCCCCCCCCCCCCCGCTGCGCTGGCTCCCCCGATGGGGGGGGGGGGGGGTTGGGTTCTTTCTCTCCACCCCGGGGGCTGTTTGTGCGTCTGGCTTTGTTCAGTGACAATAAACTGCTGCTGCGCCCCAGCTCTGTGTGGGCCCCCCGTGTTTGGGGGAGCAGCAGGGAGGCCCCAGCACCGGGGGCAAGTCCCCTGCCTCCCGCCCGGCCTCGTGCCCTGCCCCCAACCCAGGGGGAGCCCCTAGCCTGGGTACTCGCCCAGTGTGGCGGTGGCAGTGGTGGGGGGACATAGAGCTGGGTTCTCTCCCTGCTCAGGGAGGGGGGGGGGGGCAGGACACCTGGGTTCTGGCTCTGGGGGCAGCCAGCCCAGCTGTGGGAAGACGGGGGCCCCACCCCCGGGTTCTGGCTCTGGGGGCAGCCAGCCCAGCTGTGGGAAGACGGGGGCCCCAGCCCAGCTGTGGGAAGACGGGGGCCCCACCCCCCGGGTTCTGGCTCTGGGGGCCCCAGCCCAGCTGTGGGAAGACGGGGCCCCACCCCCCGGGTTCTGGCTCTGGGGGCAGCCAGCCCAGCTGTGGGAAGACGGGGGCCCCACCCCCCGGGTTCTGGCTCTGGGGGCCCCAGCCCAGCTGTGGGAAGACGGGGCCCCACCCCCCGGGTTCTGGCTCTGGGGGCAGCCAGCCCAGCTGTGGGAAGACGGGGCCCCACCCCCCGGGTTCTGGCTCTGGGGGCAGCCAGCCCAGCTGTGGGAAGACGGGGGCCCCACCCCCCGGGTTCTGGCTCTGGGGGCCCCAGCCCAGCTGTGGGAAGACGGGGGCCCCAGCCCCGGGTTCTGGCTCTGGGGGCAGCCAGCCCAGCTGTGGGAAGACGGGGGTCCCACCCCCGGGTTCTGGCTCTGGGGGCAGCCAGCCCAGCTGTGGGAAGACGGGGGCCCCACCCCCGAGTTCTGGCTCTGGGGGCAGCCAGCCCAGCTGTGGGAAGACGGGGGCCCCACCCCCGGGTTCTGGCTCTGGGGGCAGCCAGCCCAGCTGTGGGAAGACGGGGGCCCCACCCCCACGTTCTGGCTCTGGGGGCCCCAGCCCAGCTGTGGGAAGACGGGGGCCCCAGCCCAGCTGTGGGAAGACGGGGCCCCACCCCCCGGGTTCTGGCTCTGGGGGCAGCCAGCCCAGCTGTGGGAAGACGGGGGCCCCACCCCCGGGTTCTGGCTCTGGGGGCAGCCAGCCCAGCTGTGGGAAGACGGGGGCCCCACCCCCACGTTCTGGCTCTGGGGGCCCCAGCCCAGCTGTGGGAAGACGGGGGCCCCAGCCCAGCTGTGGGAAGACGGGGCCCCACCCCCCGGGTTCTGGCTCTGGGGGCAGCCAGCCCAGCTGTGGGAAGACGGGGGCCCCACCCCCGGGTTCTGGCTCTGGGGGCAGCCAGCCCAGCTGTGGGAAGACGGGGGCCCCACCCCCACGTTCTGGCTCTGGGGGCCCCAGCCCAGCTGTGGGAAGACGGGGGCCCCAGCCCAGCTGTGGGAAGACGGGGGCCCCACCCCCGGGTTCTGGCTCTGGGGGCAGCCAGCCCAGCTGTGGGAAGATGGGGGCCCCAGCCCAGCTGTGGGAAGATGGGGGCCCCACCCCCGAGTTCTGGCTCTGGGGGCCCCAGCCCAGCTGTGGGAAGACGGGGGCCCCACCCCCCGGGTTCTGGCTCTGGGGGCCCCAGCCCAGCTGTGGGAAGACGGGGCCCCACCCCCCGGGTTCTGGCTCTGGGGGCCCCAGCCCAGCTGTGGGAAGACGGGGGCCCCACCCCTCGGTTCTGGCTCTGGGGGCCCCAGCCCAGCTGTGGGAAGACGGGGGCCCCACCCCTCGGTTCTGGCTCTGGGGGCCCCAGCCCAGCTGTGGGAAGACGGGGGCCCCACCCCTCGGTTCTGGCTCTGGGGGCCCCAGCCCAGCTGTGGGAAGACGGGGGCCCCACCCCCGGGTTCTGGCTCTGGGGGCCCCAGCCCAGCTGTGGGAAGACGGGGGCCCCACCCCCCGGGTTCTGGCTCTGGGGGCCCCAGCCCAGCTGTGGGAAGACGGGGGCCCCACCCCTCGGTTCTGGCTCTGGGGGCCCCAGCCCAGCTGTGGGAAGACGGGGGCCCCACCCCCCGGGTTCTGGCTCTGGGGGCCCCAGCCCAGCTGTGGGAAGACGGGGGCCCCACCCCTCGGTTCTGGCTCTGGGGGCCCCAGCCCAGCTGTGGGAAGACGGGGGCCCCACCCCCCGGGTTCTGGCTCTGGGGGCCCCAGCCCAGCTGTGGGAAGACGGGGGCCCCACCCCCCGGGTTCTGGCTCTGGGGGCAGCCAGCCCAGCTGTGGGAAGACGGGGGCCCCAGCCCAGCTGTGGGAAGACGGGGGCCCCACCCCCGGGTTCTGGCTCTGGGGGCAGCCAGCCCAGCTGTGGGAAGACGGGGCCCCACCCCCGGGTTCTGGCTCTGGGGGCCCCAGCCCAGCTGTGGGAAGACGGGGGCCCCACCCCCGGGTTCTGGCTCTGGGGGCCCCAGCCCAGCTGTGGGAAGACGGGGGCCCCACCCCTCGGTTCTGGCTCTGGGGGCCCCAGCCCAGCTGTGGGAAGACGGGGGCCCCACCCCCCGGGTTCTGGCTCTGGGGGCCCCAGCCCAGCTGTGGGAAGACGGGGGCCCCACCCCCCGGGTTCTGGCTCTGGGGGCAGCCAGCCCAGCTGTGGGGAAGACGGGGGCCCCAGCCCAGCTGTGGGAAGACGGGGGCCCCACCCCCGGGTTCTGGCTCTGGGGGCAGCCAGCCCAGCTGTGGGAAGACGGGGCCCCACCCCCGGGTTCTGGCTCTGGGGGCCCCAGCCCAGCTGTGGGAAGACGGGGGCCCCACCCCCGGGTTCTGGCTCTGGGGGCCCCAGCCCAGCTGTGGGAAGACGGGGGGCCCCACCCCCGGGTTCTGGCTCTGGGGGCCCCAGCCCAGCTGTGGGAAGACGGGGGGCCCCACCCCTCGGTTCTGGCTCTGGGGCCCCAGCCCAGCTGTGGGAAGACGGGGGCCCCACCCCCCGGGTTCTGGCTCTGGGGGCCCCAGCCCAGCTGTGGGAAGACGGGGGCCCCACCCCCGGGTTCTGGCTCTGGGGGCCCCAGCCCAGCTGTGGAAGACGGGGGCCCCACCCCCAAGACACTCAGAAGCCGATACTGCAAAGAGACCCAAATGCCTTAATGCGCGTCGCAGACCCCGCAGCAGCCGGGACCCCCAGCCCGGGGTGGGGCCCAGAGCAGAGTCGGGGGGGCCCCCCCAGTGTCTGTCCTGGCAGGCGCACGCCCTGTGGGGGGGCGCTTCCATCGCAGAGGAGGGGCCCGGCTGGCTCCAGCCTCCAGCCGTGGGGCCCGTCTCCAGGGCGGGGGGGTGGCCTCCTGCAGTCCCAGCCAGCGGAGCCCCCCTACTTCTGCTCCTTGGTGGGGGCGTAGTACAGCTCCAGGGGCTTGCTGGCCTTCCAGAACTTCTCGTTCACCAGCTCTAGCGTCAGGGAGCCATTCAGGGTCTGCGGGGAGAGACAGACCGCCGTAGTGGGGGGGCCTGCCTCGCCATGGGGCAGCCCCCACTGCCCCGCCCCCTAGCGCCGCCCTGGGCGCAGCCCCGAGTGGGAGGGGAGAGCCCCCACTGCCCCCGCCCCCTAGCGCCGCCCTGGGGCAGCCCCCACTGCCCCACCCCCTAGCGCCGCCCTGGGGCAGCCCCCACTGCCCCACCCCCTAGCGCCGCCCTGGGGCAGCCCCGAGTGGGAGGGGAGAGCCCCCACTGCCCCGCCCCCTAGCGCCGCCCTGGGGCAGCCCCCACTGCCCTGCCCCCTAGCGCCGCCCTGGGGCAGCCCCGAGTGGGAGGGGAGAGCCCCCACTGCCCCCCGCCCCCTAGCGCCGCCCTGGGGCAGCCCCGAGTGGGAGGGGAGGGCCCCCACTGCCCCTGCCCCCTAGCGCCGCCCTGGGGCAGCCCCCACTGCCCCGCCCCCTAGCGCCGCCCTGGGGCAGCCCCGAGTGGGAGGGGAGGGCCCCCACTGCCCCCGCCCCCTAGCGCCGCCCTGGGGCAGCCCCCACTGCCCCGCCCCCTAGCGCCGCCCTGAGGCAGCCCCGAGTGGGAGGGGAGAGCCCCCACTGCCCCACCCCCTAGCACCGCCCTGAGGCAGCCCCCACTGCCCCGCCCCCTAGCACCGCCCTGGGGCAGCCCCCACTGCCCCGCCCCCTAGCGCCGCCCTGAGGCAGCCCCGAGTGGGAGGGGAGAGCCCCCACTGCCCCGCCCCCTAGCACCGCCCTGGGCAGCCCCCACTGCCCCGCCCCCTAGCGCCGCCCTGGGGCAGCCCCGAGTGGGAGGGGAGAGCCCCACTGCCCCGCTCCCTAGCGCCGCCCTGAGGCAGCCCCGAGTGGGAGGGGAGAGCCCCCACTGCCCCGCCCCCTAGCGCCGCCCTGGGGCAGCCCCGAGTGGGAGGGGAGAGCCCCCACTGCCCCGCCCCCTAGCGCCGCCCTGGGGCAGCCCCCACTGCCCCACCCCCTAGCGCCGCCCTGGGGCAGCCCCGAGTGGGAGGGGAGAGCCCCCACTGCCCCGCCCCCTAGCGCCGCCCTGGGGCAGCCCCCACTGCCCCGCCCCCTAGCGCCGCCCTGGGGCAGCCCCCACTGCCCCGCCCCCTAGCGCCGCCCTGGGGCAGCCCCCACTGCCCCGCCCCCTAGCGCCGCCCTGAGGCAGCCCCGAGTGGGAGGGGAGAGCCCCCACTGCCCCTGCCCCCTAGCGCCGCCCTGGGGCAGCCCCCACTGCCCCGCCCCCTAGCGCCGCCCTGGGGCAGCCCCGAGTGGGAGGGGAGGGCCCCCACTGCCCCCGCCCCCTAGCGCCGCCCTGGGGCAGCCCCGAGTGGGAGGGGAGGGCCCCCACTGCCCCCCGCCCCCTAGCGCCGCCCCTGGGGCAGCCCCCGAGTGGGAGGGGAGGGCCCCCACTGCCTCCGCCCCCTGGCGCCGCCCTGGGGCAGCCCCCACTGCCCCGCCCCCTAGCGCCGCCCTGGGGCAGCCCCGAGTGGGAGGGGAGAGCCCCCACTGCCCCCGCCCCCTAGCGCCGCCCTGGGGCAGCCCCGAGTGGGAGGGGAGAGCCCCCACTGCCCCGCCCCCTAGCGCCGCCCTGGGGCAACCCCGAGTGGGAGGGGAGAGCCCCCACTGCCCCCACCCCCTAGCGCCGCCCTGGGGCCATCCCAGTCTGTCCCCCCCGCCCGGCGCGGCATCCCGGCCCCATACCGTGAAGGGCCCCCCGGCCGTGGTGATGTAGATCGTGTATTGCTTCTCACTCACGTCCTCCAGGCCGGGGGCCTCGGGGCCCGGGGCTGGCGTCTCTTCCAGCGCGATGCGCAGGGCCAGGTACTTGGAGAGGTGATCCACCGTGGCGTTGGCTGTCGTCTTCACGTACCTGCGGGCACGGGGCAGGGTGAGGGGGGTGGGGCTGGGTTTTCACACTGGGGGGCCCCCCCATCAGGCAAGGGGAGGGGACATGGCCCTGCAGAGGCCGGGGAAGGGAAGCAATGGGTGGGGGGGGGGGCAGAGCTCTAGGGGACACACGACAGCGGGGTTCGGAGGGTTCACAGAGGCTTGGGGGGGCTGGTTTCGGTGCAGGGGAGATGGAGGAATGAAGGGCTCATGGAGGTGCAGGGGGGCTGGTCTGGGGGAGCTAGAGGAATGGAGGGTCCACGGAGGCGCAAGGGGCTTGTTTGGAGGCGCAGAGGGTGATGCAGGAACAGAGGGGCCGCAGAGGGCAGGGGGTTGTCTGGGGGTGCAGGAAGGGAGGGGCCGCGGAGGGCAGGGGGTTGTCTGGGGGCGCAGGAAGGGAGGGGCCGCGGAGGGCAGGGGGTTGTCTGGGGGCGCAGGAAGGGAGGGGCCGCGGAGGGCAGGGGGTTGTCTGGGGGCGCAGGAAGGGAGGGGCCGCGGAGGGCAGGGGGTTGTCTGGGGGCGCAGGAAGGGAGGGGCCGCGGAGGGCAGGGGGTTGTCTGGGGGCGCAGGGAAGGGAGGGGCCGCGGAGGGCAGGGGGTTGTCTGGGGCCGCGGATGGCAGGGAGGAAGCAACAGAGGGGCCACGGACGGCAGGGGGGAGGTGCAGGAACGGAGGGGCCGCAGAGGGCAGGGGGTTGTCTGGGGGCGGAGGAAGGGAGGGGCCGCGGAGGGCAGGGGGTTGTCTGGGGGCGCAGGAAGGGAGGGGCCGCGGAGGGCAGGGGGTTGTCTGGGGGCGCAGGAAGGGAGGGGCCGCGGAGGGCAGGGGGTTGTCTGGGGGCGCAGGAAGGGAGGGGCCGCGGAGGGCAGGGGGTTGTCTGGGGGCGCAGGAAGGGAGGGGCTGCGGAGGGCAGGGGGTTGTCTGGGGCCGCGGATGGCAGGGAGGAGGTGCAGCAACAGAGGGGCCACGGACGGCAGGGGGGAGGTGCAGGAACGGAGGGGCCGCGGAGGGCAGGGGGTTGTCTGGGGGCGCAGGGGGTTGTCTGGGGGCGCAGGGGGGGTCTCTGGGGGTGGAGAGGCCACGGAGGGCAGGGGGTTGTCTGGGGGCGCAGGGGGTCTCTGGGGGTGGAGGGGCCGTGGAGGGCAGGGGGTTGTCTGGGGGCGCAGGGGGTCTCTGGGGGTGGAGGGGCCGCGGAGGGCAGGGGGTTGTCTGGAAGCGCAGGAAGGGAGGGGCCGCGGAGGGCAGGGGGTTGTCTGGGGGCGCAGGGGGTCTCTGGGAGTGGAGGGGCCGCGGAGGGCAGGGGGTTGTCTGGGGGCGCAGGGAGGGGCCGCGGAGGGCAGGGGGTTGTCTGGGGGCGCAGGAGGTCTCTGGGGGTGGAGAGGCCGCGGAGGGCAGGGGGTTGTCTGGGGGCGCAGGGGGTCTCTGGGGGTGGAGGGGCCGCGGAGGGCAGGGGGTTGTCTGGGGGCGCAGGGGGGGTCTCTGGGGGTGGAGGGGCCGCGGAGGGCAGGGGGTTGTCTGGAGGCGCAGGAAGGGAGGGGCCGCGGAGGGCAGGGGGTTGTCTGGAGGCGCAGGAAGGGAGGGGCCGCGGAGGGCAGGGGGTTGTCTGGAGGCGCAGGAAGGGAGGGGCCGCGGAGGGCAGGGGGTTGTCTGGGGGCGCAGGGGGTCTCTGGGGGTGAAGGGGCCGCAGAGGGCAGGGGGTTGTCTAGGGGCGCAGGAAGGGAGGGGCCGCGGAGGGCAGGGGGTTGTCTGGGGGCGCAGGAAGGGAGGGGCCGCAGAGGGCAGGGGGTTGTCTGGAGGCGCAGGGGGTCTCTGGGGGTGGAGGGGCCGCGGAGGACAGGGGGTTGTCTGTGGGCGCAGGGGGGTCTCTGGGGGTGGAGGGGCCGCAGAGTGCAGGGGGTTGTCTGGGGGCGCAGGGGGTCTCTGGGGGTGGAGGGGCCGCGGAGGGCAGGGGGTTGTCTGGGGGCGCAGGGGGTCTCTGGGGGTGGAGGGGCCGCAGAGGGCAGGGGGTTGTCTGGGGGCGCAGGAAGGGAGGGGCCGCGGAGGGCAGGGGGTTGTCTGGGGGCGCAGGAAGGGAGGGGCCGCGGAGGGCAGGGGGTTGTCTGGAGGCGCAGGGGGTCTCTGGGGGTGGAGGGGCCGCGGAGGGCAGGGGGTTGTCTGGGGGCGCAGGAAGGGAGGGGCCGCGGAGGGCAGGGGGTTGTCTGGGGGCGCAGGAAGGGAGGGGCCGCGGAGGGCAGGGGGTTGTCTGGGGGCGCAGGAAGGGAGGGGCCGCGGAGGGCAGGGGGTTGTCTGGGGGCGCAGGAAGGGAGGGGCCGCGGAGGGCAGGGGGTTGTCTGGGGGCGCAGGGGGTCTCTGGGGGTGGAGGGGCCGCGGAGGGCAGGGGGTTGTCTGGGGGCGCAGGGGGTCTCTGGGGGTGGAGGGGCCGCAGAGGGCAGGGGGTTGTCTGGGGGCGCAGGGGGTCTCTGGGGGTGGAGGGGCCGCAGAGGGCAGGGGGTTGTCTGGGGGCGCAGGGGGTCTCTGGGGGTGGAGGGGCCGCAGAGGGCAGGGGGTTGTCTGGGGGCGCAGGGCGTCTCTGGGGGTGGAGGGGCCGCGGAGGGCAGGGGGTTGTCTGGGGGCGCAGGAAGGGAGGGGCCGCAGAGGGCAGGGGGTTGTCTGGAGGCGCAGGGGGTCTCTGGGGGTGGAGGGGCCGCGGAGGGCAGGGGGTTGTCTGGGGGCGCAGAGGGTCTCTGGGGGTGGAGGGGCCGCAGAGGGCAGGGGGTTGTCTGGAGGCGCAGGGGGTCTCTGGGGGTGGAGAGGCCGCGGAGGGCAGGGGGTTGTCTGGAGGCGCAGGGGGTCTCTGGGGGTGGAGGGGCCGCAGAGGGCAGGGGGTTGTCTGGGGGCGCAGGGGGTCTCTGGGGGTGGAGGGGCCGCGGAGGACAGGGGGTTGTCTGTGGGCGCAGGGGGTCTCTGGGGGTGGAGGGGCCGCAGAGGGCAGGGGGTTGTCTGGGGGCGCAGGGGGTCTCTGGGGGTGGAGGGGCCGCGGAGGGCAGGGGGTTGTCTGGGGGCGCAGGGGGTCTCTGGGGGTGGAGGGGCCGCGGAGGGCAGGGGGTTGTCTGGGGGCGCAGGAAGGGAGGGGCCGCAGAGGGCAGGGGGTTGTCTGGGGGCGCAGGAACGGAGAGGCCGCGGAGGGCAGGGGGTTGTCTGGGGGGCGCAGGGGGTCTCTGGGGGTGGAGGGGCCGCAGAGGGCAGGGGGTTGTCTGGGGGCGCAGGAACGGAGAGGCCGCGGAGGGCAGGGGGTTGTCTGGGGGCGCAGGGGGGGTCTCTGGGGGTGGAGGGGGCCGCAGAGGGCAGGGGGTTGTCTGGGGGCGCAGGAAGGGAGGGGCCGCAGAGGGCAGGGGGTTGTCTGGGGGCGCAGGGGGTCTCTGGGGGTGGAGGGGGCCGCAGAGGGCAGGGGCTGCTCTCACCTGGTCTGGGAATACTCCCCCTTCTCCACCAGCACGGGGTGGGGGCGGAAGACCAGCTCGATCTCGCTGCTGCCCGGCTCGGCGCCCGGCTCGGGGGTCCCGCGGCCGCCCCCGTCGTGCGAGGTCTCCGGGTCGGGCTCGGGGCCCGAGTCGTCGGAGGCCCGCGAGCGCTTGCGGCTGGGGCCGGCCTCGGGGTGGCTGGGGGCGGAGGCGTTGCTCAGGTGGGACCGGCTGTCGCAGTTGTCTTCCCCCCCGCTGAACGTGGTGTTGTCTGACTCCTGGTGCAGCTTCCGCACCCGCTGTGCCCTGGTGGGGGGAGGAAAAGGGGGGGTTAAGCCAGGGGAAGGGGGTTATCCTAGAATCCTAGGGCACTAAGACGGGCAGGGACCTCGAGCGGCACCAAGTCCAGACACCTGCCCTCCTGGCAGGACCCAGCACCAAGAAAACCCCTGACCGGGGTGTGTCCAGCCTGCTCCTCAACATCTCCAGGGATGGGGATTCCACACCCCCCGGGCAATTCATTCCAGTGTCTGACCCCGACAGGCAGGACGTGTGTCGGCTCTAGACAGAGCCATGTGAACTAGACAGACCGACACATGGAACGAGGTTTACAGGAGCAGGCGACAAAGGCTTTCCCTGCCGACCGATCCGCGTCTTCACTCGCGCGCTGCACCCACGATCAGCGGAGCGGGCACGACGTGGCGGCCATTTCTATTTTAAATAAGCAGGGGATATTTAAATCCCAGCTTTACTGACCATGTCGGTATGTCTGCTGGCAGAGGCATGTAGTCTAGACATACCCCTGGGCTGCGTCGACACTGGCAGGATTTTCCGGAAATGCTTTTAATGGAAAAGTTTTCCGTTAAAAGCATTTTTGGAGAAAGCGCGTCTAGATTGGCAGGACAAAAGTGCTTTTTGCGGAAAAGCGTCCGTGGCCAATCTAGACGTGGTTTTCCGCAAAAAAGCCCCGATCGCCATTTTCACGAGAGGGGCTTTTTTGCGGAAAACAGTCCTGTGCTGTCTACACCGGCCCTTTTGCGCACAGTCTTTCGGAAAAAGACTTTTTGCGCAAACAGGAGCAGCACAGTATTTCCGGAAAAGCTCTGACGATTTTCCATGAGCTCGTCGGTTGCTTTTCCGGAATTCAAGCGGCCAGTGCAGACAGCTGCAAGTTTTTCTATAAAATCAGATGATTTTGCAGAAAAACGTGCCAGTCTAGACACAGCCCCAGTGTCCAACCTCAATCTCCCTGGCTGCAGTTTAGGCCCATTGCTTCTTGTTCTATCCTCAGAGGCCAGGGAGAACCATTTTTCTCCTGCCTCCTTGTGACACTGCTCTCATGTCCCCCTCAGTCTTCTCCTTTCCAAACTAAACAAGCCCGATTCCTTCAGCCTCCCCTCACACGCCAATAGGACCTACCCAGTGCAGAGCAGAGCGGCAGACGACTCCTTGCGCGTGTCTAAACTACAGGGCTCCGTCGATGGAGCCGTGTAGATGAGGCTGATCGGCAGAGGGAAGTGAACCTGTGATTTAAATAATCGCAGCTTCATTTCAATTTAAATGGCTGCTGCACTGAGCCGACAAACAGCTGATCAGCTAGTCTGGACGCTCCCGCCGACCCGAGAGCCCTTTATCGACCTCCCCATTATGCCTCGTGGGATGAGGTTTACCGGGGAGGTCGATAAAGGGCTTTCAGGTCAACAGGGGAGCGTCCAGACTGCGCCGATCTGCCGACAAGCAGCTGATCGGGCAGAACACGGCAGCCATTTAAATTTAAATGAAGTCGCGATTATTTAAATTGCGGCTTCATTTCCCTTTGCCGAACAAACAAATCTGCACGGCTCCGTCGACGGATCCATGTAGTTGAGACGTACCCTTGTGTCTGGCTCACAACACGACCGTTCATGCATCGCACTGTTGGCTCCTATTTAGCTAGTGGTCCACTCTGAGCCCTCGATCTCGTCCTGCAGTTCTCCCTCCTTGGCCGTCGCTTCCCATTCTGTGTGTGACGGATTGTTCCTTCCTCCACGGAGCACTTCGCATTGGTCCTTATTCAACTTCAACCTACTGCCTCAGACCGTTTCTCCAGCTTGTTCAGATCAGTTCGAATTCTGACCCGTCCTCCGAAGCCCCCGCAACCCTCCCAGCTTGGATCAGCTGCAAACTTAACACGTGTCCTCGCTGTGCCGATAGCGAAATCGCTGGTGAAGATACTGAACAGAGCCGGGCCCAGAACAGACCCTGGGAGCCCCCTTGCTCTGCCCTTGCAGCAGGATTGTGAACCGTGAATAACGAGTGTCTGAGAACGGTTCTCCCGCCAGCTCTGCACCCACCTGACAGAGGCCCCGTCTAGGTTGCATTTCCCTAGTTTAGTGAGAAGATCCTGCGAGACCGTGTCTAGTTATCCCACGTCCACCGCCAGCACGGGGAGGGGGGAGGGCGCTGGCAGGAGGGGGGGGGCCCACAGTTACACTAGAGGCAGCAAAGTGACACCCTGGTTCCCCTGCACAAAGCACCAGGGAGACCCCCAGGCATTTCCCAGCTCCCAGCAGCCACAAAGTCAGCCTGGGACCCAGCACTCGCCTGTGCGGGGCCCGCACGCGGAGCCCCTCCCCCTCGCCTGCGCGGGGCCCGCACGCGGAGCCCCCTCCCCCTCGCGGGGCCCGCACGCGGAGCCCCCTCCCCCTCGCCTGCGCGGGGGCCCCGCACGCGGAGCCCCCTCCCCCTCGCCTGCGCGGGGCCCGCACGCGGAGCCCCCTCCCCCTCGCCTGCGCGGGGCCCGCACGCGGAGCCCCTCCCCCCTCGCCTGCGCGGGGCCCGCACGCGGAGCCCCTCCCCCTCGCCTGCGCGGGGCCCGCAACGCGGAGCCCTCCCCCCTCGCCTGCGCGGGCCCGCACGCGGAGCCCCTCCCCCTCGCCTGCGCGGGGCCCCGCACGCGGAGCCCCTCCCCCTCGCCTGCGCATGGCCCGCACGCGGAGCCCCCTCCCCCTCGCCTGCGCATGGCCCGCACGCGGAGCCCCTCCCCCTCGCCTGCGCATGGCCCGCACGCGGAGCCCTCCCCCCTCGCCCTGCGCATGGCCCGCACGCGGAGCCCCCTCCCCCTCGCCTGCGCATGGCCCGCACCGCGGAGCCCCCTCCCCCTCGCCTGCGCATGGCCCGCACAGCGGAGCCCCTCCCCCTCGCCTGCGCATGGCCCGCACGCGGAGCCCCTCCCCTCCTCGCTACTGCGCATGGCCCGCACGCGGAGCCCCTCCCCCTCGCCTGCGCAATGGCCCGCACGCGGAGCCCCTCCCCTCTCTCGCCTGCGCATGGCCCGCACGCGGAGCCCCTCCCCCTCGCCTGCGCATGGCCCGCACGCGGAGCCCCTCCCCCTCGCCTGCGCATGGCCCGCACGCGGAGCCCCTCCCCCTCACCTGCGCATGGCCCGCACGCGGAGCCCCTCCCCCTCACCTGCGCATGGCCTGCACGCGGAGCCCCTCCCCCTCACCTGTGCATGGCCCGCACGCGGAGCCCCTCCCCCTCACCTGTGCATGGCCCGCATGCGGAGGCCCCTCCCCCTCAGCCTGTGCATGGCCCTGCATGCGGAGCCCCTCCCCCTCGCCTGTGCATGGCCTGCATGCGGAGCCCCTCCCCCTCGCCTGTGCATGGCCTGCATGCGGAGCCCCTCCCCCTCGCCTGTGCATGGCCTGCATGCGGAGCCCCTCCCCCCTCGCCTGTGCATGGCCTGCATGCGGAGCCCCCTCCCCCTCGCCTGTGCATGGCCTGCATGCGGAGCCCCTCCCCCTCACCTGTGCATGGCCTGCATGCGGAGGCCCCTCCCCCTCGCCTGTGCATGGCCTGCATGCGGAGCCCCTCCCCCTCGCCTGCGCATGGCCCGCACGCGGAGCCCCTCCCCCCTCACCTGCGCATGGCCCGCACGCGGAGCCCCTCCCCCTCGCCTGCGCATGGCCCGCACGCGGAGCCCCTCCCCCCTCGCCTGTGCATGGCCCGCACGCGGAGCCCCTCCCCCTCGCCTGTGCATGGCCCGCACGCGGAGCCCCTCCCCCCTCGCCTGTGCATGGCCCGCACGCGGAGCCCCTCCCCCTCGCCTGTGCATGGCCTGCATGCGGAGCCCCTCCCCCTCGCCTGTGCATGGCCCGCATGCGGAGCCCCTCCCCCTCACCTGTGCATGGCCCGCACGCGGAGCCCCCTCCCCCTCACCTGTGCATGGCCTGCATGCGGAGCCCCTCCCCCTCACCTGTGCATGGCCTGCATGCGGAGCCCCCTCCCCCTCACCTGCGCATGGCCTGCACGCGGAGCCCCTCCCCCTCACCTGTGCATGGCCTGCATGCGGAGCCCCTCCCCCTCGCCTGTGCATGGCCCGCATGCGGAGCCCCTCCCCCTCACCTGTGCATGGCCCGCACGCGGAGCCCCTCCCCCTCACCTGTGCATGGCCTGCATGCGGAGCCCCTCCCCCTCACCTGTGCATGGCCTGCATGCGGAGCCCCTCCCCCTCACCTGCGCATGGCTGCACGCGGAGCCCCTCCCCCTCGCCTGCGCATGGGCCGCACGCGGAGCCCCTCCCCCTCGCCTGTGCATGGCCTGCATGCGGAGCCCCTCCCCCTCACCTGTGCATGGCCCGCACGCGGAGCCCCTCCCCCTCACCTGTGCATGGCCTGCATGCGGAGCCCCTCCCCCTCACCTGTGCATGGCCTGCATGCGGAGCCCCTCCCCCTCACCTGCGCATGGCCTGCACGCGGAGCCCCTCCCCCTCGCCTGCGCATGGCCTGCATGCGGAGGCCCCTCCCCCTCACCTGTGCATGGCCTGCATGCGGAGCCCCTCCTCGATGCTGCTGCTCAGGGCCTGCTGGTTGTGCAGGCGGCTGAGCTTGGCCAGCACCCGGTCCTGGTGGGCCTCGTACTCGTCCCGGCTCGGGTAGATCTTGGAGATGAGGGCGTCGAAATTGGGGTCGGGGCGGAGCGAGCGCTTGGAGACCAGCTTCTTCCGGCAGGTGGGGCACTCCTTGTTCCTGCACGGGGGGCGGGGAGGGTCACACCCTGGCTGGGCCACCCCACCCCCTGGCCTACCCGACCTTCCCCCAGCTCCCCACCCCACAGAACCCCCCAATGCGCCCTGCGGAGCCCACAACCCGTCTGACCCTGCTCCAGCCCTGTCCCCGCAGGCCCCCGTCCCTGCCGCCCCGTCCCCGCAGGCCCCCGTCCCTGCCACCCCCCCGTCCCCGCAGGCCCCCCCGTCCCCGCAGGCCCCCCCGTCTCCGCCGCCCCGTCCCCGCAGGCCCCCCCGTCCCCCGCCGCGGCCCGTCCCCGCAGGCCCCCCCGTCCCCGCCCGCCCCGTCCCCGCAGGCCCCCCCGTCCCCGCCGGCCTGTCCCCGCAGGCCCCCCCGTCCCCGCAGGCCCCCCCGTCTCCGCCGCCCCGTCCCCGCAGGCCCCCCCGTCTCCGCCGCCCCGTCCCCGCAGGCCCCCCCGTCCCCGCAGGCCCCCCCCATCTCCGCCGCCCCGTCCCCGCAGGCCCCCCCGTCTCCGCCAGCCCATCCCCGCAGGCCCCCCCGTCTCCGCTGCCCGTCCCTGCAGGCCCCCCCGTCCCCGCCGCCCCGTCCCCGCAGGCCCCCCCGTCCCCGCCGCCCCGTCCCCGCAGGCCCCCCCGTCCCCGCCGGCCCGTCCCCGCAGGCCCCCCCGTCCCCGCCGCCCGTCCCTGCAGGCCCCCCCGTCTCCGCCGCCCCCGTCCCCGCAGGCCCCCCCCGTCCCCGCAGGCCCCCCCCGTCTCCGCCGTCCCGTCCCCGCAGGCCCCCCGTCCCGTCCCTGCAGGCCCCCCCCGTCTCCGCCGCCCCGTCCCCGCAGGTCCCCCCGTCCCCGCAGGCCCCCCCGTCCCCGCCGCCCCGTCCCCAGCAGGCCCCCCCGTCCCCGTCGGCCCGTCCCCGCAGGCCCCCCCGTCCCCGCCGGCCCGTCCCCGCAGGCCCCCCCGTCTCCGCCGCCCCATCCCTGCAGGCCCCCCCCGTCTCCGCCACCCCGTCCCCGCAGGCCCCCCCGTCCCCGCAGAGTCCCTGGAGCCCTTCCAACCCCACTACCTGCCCCCCCCTTGCCCGGTACCCGCTGCGCAGGGGCGGTGACGATGCAGTCGGCGCAGAAGCGGTGCAGACACTCCTTGGTGGTCATGGTGTTCTTCAGCATGTCCAGGCAGATGGGGCACATCAGCTCGCTGTGCAGGCTGCGCGGGGACACCGCGATCTCCGTGCTGTCCATGATGGCCTCCTGCCGGGGGGGTGAGAGCCAGGGCACCTCCAGGCCAGCCCCCCAGTGTCCCCCTCCCAGGCCAGCCCCCCCCCGGCCTCAGCCCAGTGTCCCCCTCCCATCCTGGTGTCTGCCTCCAACACCAGCCCCCGCCCCAGTCTGGTGCCCCCCCCCCCACCAAATCAAAGCAAGGGGCCCATCCAAGGCCCCTGCCCACAAGCCCGTTGTCGCCCCACGTCTCTCACCTGGGGGGTGCGGTGCAGCTCGTACAGACTCAGCTCCCAGGTCTTGCTGGCGCTCTGGGCCATTGGCTGGGGTCGCCATGGCAGCGGGGGGGCCAGGCGCTGATCTAGGGGAAGCTGAAGGGGGTGAGCCAGATGAATGGGCAGCGGCCAGAAATGGGGGTAGCCAGGGAGCCCCCCGGGGCAGCCCCTGGAGCCCTGTCTGGATCCCCCCCCAGCCTCAGGTCTCCCCCAGCTGCAGCCCCCCACACCCCTGCCCCCAAGTCCCCCCGCTGCAGCGCCCCCCCCACACACCCCGCCCCCAAGTCTCCCCCCCGCTGCAGCGCCCCCCCGCACACCCCGCCCCCAAGTCTCACCCCCGCTGCAGCCCCCCCCACCCCCACACCCCGCCCCCAGGTCTCCCCCCCTGCTGCAGCCCCCCCCCCCACACCCCGCCCCCAGGTCTCCCCCCGCTGCAGCCCCCCCCCCACACCCCGCCCCCAAGGTCTCCCCCCGCTGCAGCGCCCCCCCGCACAACCCCGCCCCACAAGTCTCCCCCCGCTGGCAGCCCCCCCCCCACACACCCCGCCCCCAAGTCTCCCCCCGCTGCAGCCCCCCCCCCACACCCCGCCCCCAGGTCTCCCCCCGCTGCAGCCCCCCCCCCACACCCCGCCCCCAGGTCTCCCCCCGCTGCAGCCCCCCCCCCACGCCCCGCCCCCAGGTCTCCCCCCGCTGCAGCCCCCCCCCACGCCCCGCCCCCAGGTCTCCCCCCGCTGCAGCCCCCCCCCCACCCACGCCCGCCCCCAGGTCTCCCCCGCTGCAGCCCCCCCCCCCACCCCGCCCCAGGTCTCCCCCCCTGCAGCTCCCCCCCCCCACCCCGCCCCCAGGTCTCCCCCCCTGCAGCTCCCCCCCCACCCCGCCCCCAGGTCTCCCCCCCTGCAGCTCCCCCCCCACCCCGCCCCAGGTCTCCCCCCCTGCAGCCCCCCCCCACCCCGCCCCCAGTCTCCCCCCCCCCTCTCACCGACTCTCCGGGTCCGAGACACAAACAAGGTTTTTTTTTTCCTCCTTCACTTTCGGGGAGGCGGGGCCTCTATCTACGTCACTTCCTCCCCTCCTTCCCCGTGACGTCAGGCACCCCCCCCGCCCCAAGCCAGTGATGTCATCTGCACGGCCACGCCCCCTCCTCTGAATCGGAACGGGGGGGCGGGGATCCTGGGGAACCCCCCGACAGAGACCCCCCCACAGGGACCCCCAACTCCCCCAGCCCCCTGTGACCCCCGACCCCCCCACAGGGACCCCCAACTCCCCCAGCCCCCTAATGTGACCCCCGACCCCCCCACAGGGACCCCCAACTCCCCAGCCCCCTAATGTGACCCCCCGACCCCCCACAGGGACCCCCAACTCCCCCAGCCCCCTAATGTGACCCCCCGACCCCCCCACAGGGACCCCCAACTCCCCCAGCCCCCTAATGTGACCCCCGACCCCCCCACAGGGACCCCCAACTCCCCCAGCCCCCTAATGTGACCCCCGACCCCCCCACAGGGACCCCCAACTCCCCCAGCCCCTAATGTGACCCCCCGACCCCCCACAGGGACCCCCAACTCCCCCAGCCCCTAATGTGACCCCCCGACCCCCCACAGGACCCCCAACTCCCCCAGCCCCTAATGTGACCCCCCGACCCCCCCCACAGGGACCCCCCAACTCCCCAGCCCCCTAATGTGACCCCCGACCCCCCCACAGGGACCCCCAACTCCCCAGCCCCCTAATGTGACCCCCGACCCCCCCACAGGGACCCCCAACTCCCCCAGCCCCCTAAAGTCAGGAGGGCTTTAAACTAGGTTCGTCGGGGGACGGTGACCAAAACCCTGAGGGGAGTGGGAAAGTCAGATACCGGGAAGAAATGCATAGAGCAAGGAGCGAGAAAGGAGGACCCCAGTTTCGAATGGAGAAGATAGTGCAATCAACTGGTTACCTGAAGTGTTTGTACACTAATGCGAGAAGCCTGGGCAACAAGCAGGAAGAACTGGAGGCCCTGGCCCAGGCCAAGAAATATGATTTAATTGGGATAACAGAGACTTGGTGGGATGACTCGCATGACTGGAGCGCTGTCATGGAAGGGTATAGACTGTTCAGGAAGAATAGCAGGGGAGAAAAGGAGGAGGAGTTGCACTATATGTAGAGAGCACTATGATTGCTCTGAACTCCAGTATAAAGAGGGAGAAAAACTTGTTGAAAGTCTATGGGTCAGGTTTAAAGGAGCAAACAGCAGTGATGTTGTGGTTGGTGTCTGCTACAGGCCACCGAACCAGGTGGATGAGGTAGATGAGGCTTTCTTCGAACAACTGAGCGAAGCTTCCAGATCGCAGGCCCTGGTTCTCATGGGGGACTTTAATCACCCTGACATCTGTTGGGAAACCAATACGGCAGTACACAGGCAATCCAGGAAGTTTTTGGAGAATGTTGGGGATAACTTCTTGGTACAAGTGCTGAAGGATCCGACCAGGGGCCGTGCACAGCTTGACCTTCTCCTCACAAACAGGGAGGAACTAATAGGGGACGTAGAGGTGGGTGACAACCTGGGAAGCAGTGATCATGAGCTGGTAGATTTCAGGATCCTGACCAAAGGAAGGAAAGAGAGTAGTAAAATACACACCTTGGACTTCAAAAAGCAGATTTTGACTCCCTCAGAGATCTGATGGGCAGAATCCCCTGGGATGTTAACATGAAGGGGAAAGGAGTCCAGGACAGCTGGCAGTATTTTAAAGAAGCCTTATTGAAGGCACAAAAAGAAACCATCCCGACACGTAGCAAGAGAGGCAAACATGGTAGGAGACCGGATTGGCTTACAGGGGAAATCCTTGGTGTACTTAAGCACAAAAAGGAAGCTTACAGAAAGTGGAAACTTGGACAAATGACTAGGGAGGAGCTTAAATGTATAGTTCGAGAATGCCGGGGGGTTATCAGGAAGGCGAAAGCGCAATGGAGTTGCGACTGGCTAAGGATGTGAAGGATAACAAGAAAGGTTTCTACAGGCATGTCAACAAAAAGAAGGTGATCAGAGAGGGTGTGCAGTCCCTAATGGATGAAGGAGGTAACCTAGTGACAGAGGATGTAGGGAAAGCTGAAGTGCTCAATGCTTTCTTTGCCTCTGTATTCACGGACAAGGTCGGCTCCTGGACTTCTGTGCTAAGCGACGCAAGATGGGAAGAAGATGGACAGCCCTTGGTGGGTAAAGAACAGGTTAGGAACTATTTAGAAAAACTAAACGTACACAAATCCATGGTCCAGACTTAATGCACCCAAGGGTACTGAAGGAGTTGGCAAATGTCATTGCCTTTGGCCATTATCTTTGAAAAGTCGTGGAGATCGGGCGAAATCCCGGATGATTGGAAAAGGGCAAATGTAGTGCCCATCTTCAAAAAAGGGAAGAAGGACGATCCAGGGAACTATAGGCCGGTCAGTCTTACCTCGGTTCCTGGAAAAATCATGGAAGGGATCCTAAAGGAATCCATTTTGAGACACTTGAATGAGAGGAAAGTGATCAGGAATAGTCAGCATGGATTCACAAAGGGCAAGTCGTGCTTGACCAATCTGATTGGCTTCTATGATGAGGTAACTGGCTCAGTGGACATGGGAAAGTCAGTGGATGTTGTGTACCTTGACTTTAGCAAGGCTTTTGATACGGTCTCCCACGATATTCTTGCCAGCAAGTTAAGGGAATGCGGATTGGATAAATGGACGGTAAGATGGATAGAAAGATGGCTAGAAGGCCGGGCCCAGCGGGTAGTGATCAACGGTTCGATGTCAGGATGGCGGTCGGTTTCTAGTGGAGTGCCCCAAGGTTCGGTTCTAGGACCGGTTTTGTTCAATATCTTTATTAATGACCTGGATGAGGGGATAGATTGCACCCTCAGCAAGTTTGCAGATGACACTAAGCTGGGGGGAGAGGTAGATACGCTTAAGGGCAGAGATAGGGTCCAGAGTGACTTAGACAAATTGGAGGATTGGGCCACTAGAAATCTCATGAGATTCAACAAAGACAAGTGTAGAGTCCTGCACTTGGGACGGAAGAATCCCAAGCATAGTTACAGGCTGGGGACCAACCAGTTAAGTAGTAGTTCTGCAGAAAAGGACCTGGGGGTTACAGTGGATGAGAAGCTAGATATGAGTCAACAGTGTGCCCTTGTAGCCAAGAAGGCTAATGGCATATTAGGATGCATTAAGAGGAGCATTGCCAGCAGATCCAGAGATGTCATTATCCCCCTTTATTCGGCTTTGGTGAGGCCACATCTGGAGTACTGTGTCCAGTTCTGGGCCCCCCACTACAAAAAGGATGCGGACGCATTGGAGAGGGTCCAGCGGAGGGCAACCAAAATGATTAGGGGTCTGGAGCATATGACCTACGAGGAGAGGCTGAGGGACTTGGGTCTGTTTAGTCTGCAGAAGCGAAGAGTGAGGGGGGACTTGATAGCAGCCTTCAACTTCCTGAAGGGAGGTTCCAAAGAGGATGGAGAGAGGCTGTTCTCAGTAGTGACAGATGGCAGAACAAGGAGCAATGGTCTCAAGTTGTGGTGGGAGAGGTCCAGATTGGATATTAGGAAAAACTATTTTACTAGGAGGGTAGTGAAGCATTGGAATGGGTTACCTAGGGAAGTAGTGGAGTCTCCATCCCTAGAGGTGTTTAAGTCTCGGCTTGACAAAGCCCTGGCCGGGTTGATTTAGATGGGATTGGTCCTGCCTAGAGCGGAGGGCTGGACTTGACGACCTTCTGAGGTCTCTTCCAGTTCTGATTCTATGATAAGGGGATGGTTGGATGAAATAACATGATCTTGGTAACTAATTGACCATTCATTTCCAGTTGGAAATAGGTCAATGGAGGGATGATAGGAGTTGCTATAGGGAACTTTCTGGGTGTCTGGCTGGTGAGTCTTGCCCACATGCTCAGGGTTTAGCTGATCGCCATATTTGGGGTCAGGAAGGAATTTTCCTCCAGGGTGGATTGGCAGAGGCCCTGGAGGTTTTTCGCCTTCCTCTGTAGCATTGGGCACAGATCACAGCTGAAGGACTCTCTGCATGTTGGGGCCTTCAAAGTATTGGAAGGCTTCAATATCTGAGACATAGGTGAGAGGATTATTCTAAGAGGGGTGGGCGAGATTCTGTGGCCTGCACTGTGCAGGGGGTCAGACTAGATGATCATAATGGTCCCTTCTGACCTTAAAGTCTATGAGTCTAATGTGACCCCCGACCCCCCCACAGGGACCCCCAACTCCCCCAGCCCCTTAATGTGACCCCCTGGCCTCCCCATAGGGACCCCCAGCCCCTTAATGTGACCCCCCCAGTCCACTCACAGGGAGCTCCAGGTCCCAACAGAGACCCTAGAAGGGGTTTAGGTGCCCCATAGGCCCCCCTTGCTTCCCCTGGGGAGAGCCCGGAGCCTCGCTCCCCAAGGGAATTAATGCCCTAGACCGGGGTCCCCAAAGAGAGACCCCAGAGCCTGCTGCCTGTAGCTGCAGGAACCTCCCCCCAAAACCTCCAAGTGTGATTTCCCTGCTACTGCCCCACATCTCCAGCAGGTCATCCCAGAACTTCAGAGCCGGGGGGGGGGGGGGCATGTATTGGGTCGGAGGGGACCTGGCAGAGCTGGGGGGAGCCTGGAGCAGGGGGCTGTCTGTGGGGCACAGAGCTGGGGGGAGCCCGGAGCAGGGGCCTGTCTGTGGGTCGCAGAGCTGGGGGGAGCAGGGGGCTGTCTGTGGGTCGCAGAGCTGGGGGAAGCTGGGAGCAGGGGAGCAGGAGGATGTCTGTGGGTCGCAGAGCTGGGGGAAGCTGGGAGCAGGGGAGCAGGAGGCTGTCTGTGGGTCGCAGAGCTGGGGGGAGCAGGGGGCTGTCTGTGGGGCGCAGAGCTGGGGGAAGCTGGGAGCAGGGGAGCAGGAGGCTGTCTGTGGGTCGCAGAGCTGGGGGGAGCAGGGGGCTGTCTGTGGGGCGCAGAGCTGGGGGAAGCTGGGAGCAGGAGGCTGTCTGTGGGTCGCAGAGCTGGGGGGAGCAGGAGGCTGTCTGTGGGGCGCAGAGCTGGGGGGAGCAGGGGGCTGTCTGTGGGGCGCAGAGCTGGGGGAGCCCGGAGCAGGGGGCTGTCTGTGGGTCGCAGAGCTGGGGGGAGCAGGGGGCTGTCTGTGGGGCGCAGAGCTGGGGGAGCCCGGAGCAGGGGGCTGTCTGTGGGTCGCAGAGCTGGGGGAAGCTGGGAGCAGGGGAGCAGGAGGCTGTCTGTGGGTCGCAGAGCTGGGGGGAGCAGGGGGCTGTCTGTGGGTCGCAGAGCTGGGGGAAGCTGGGAGCAGGGGAGCAGGGGGCTGTCTGTGGGTCGCAGAGCTGGGGGAAGCTGGGAGCAGGGGAGCAGGGGGCTGTCTGTGGGTCGCAGAGCTGGGGGGAGCAGGGGGCTGTCTGAGGGGCGCAGAGCTGGGGGAAGCTGGGAGCAGGGGAGCAGGAGGCTGTCTGTGGGTCGCAGAGCTGGGGGGAGCAGGGGGCTGTCTGTGGGTCGCAGAGCTGGGGGAAGCTGGGAGCAGGGGAGCAGGAGGCTGTCTGTGGGGCGCAGAGCTGGGGGGAGCAGGAGGCTGTCTGTGGGTCGCAGAGCTGGGGGGAGCAGGAGGCTGTCTGTGGGGCGCAGAGCTGGGGGAGCCCGGAGCAGGGGCCTGTCTGTGGGGCGCAGAGCTGGGGGAGCCCGGAGCAGGGGAGCAGGAGGCTGTCTGTGGGTCGCAGAGCTGGGGGGAGCAGGGGCCTGTCTGTGGGGCGCAGAGCTGGGGGAGCCCGGAGCAGGGGGCTGTCTGTGGGTCGCAGAGCTGGGAGGAGCAGGGGGCTGTCTGTGGGTCGCAGAGCTGGGGGGAGCAGGGGGCTGTCTGTGGGGCGCAGAGCTGGGGGAGCCCGGAGCAGGGGGCTGTCTGTGGGGCGCAGAGCTGGGGGGAGCAGGGGGCTGTCTGTGGGGCGCAGAGCTGGGGGGAGCAGGGGGCTGTCTGTGGGTCACAGAGCTGGGGGGAGCAGGGAGCTGTCTGTGGGGCGCAGAGCTGGGGGGAGCAGGGGGCTGTCTGTGGGGCGCAGAGCTGGGGGAGCCCGGAGCAGGGGGCTGTCTGTGGGGCGCAGAGCTGGGGGGAGCAGGGGGCTGTCTGTGGGGCGCAGAGCTGGGGGAGCAGGGGGCTGTCTGTGGGGCGCAGAGGGCTGTCTGTGGGGCGCAGAGCTGGGGGAGCAGGGGGCTGTCTGTGGGGCGCAGAGCTGGGGGAGCAGGGGGCTGTCTGTGGGGCGCAGAGGGCTGTCTGTGGGGCGCAGAGCTGGGGGAGCAGGGGGCTGTCTGTGGGTCGCAGAGCTGGGGGGAGCAGGGGGCTGTCTGTGGGGCGCAGAGCTGGGGGAGCAGGGGGCTGTCTGTGGGGCGCAGAGGGCTGTCTGTGGGTCACAGAGCTGGGGGGAGCAGGGGGCTGTCTGTGAGGCGCAGAGCTGGGGGAGCAGGGGGCTGTCTGTGGGGCGCAGAGCTGGGGGAGCAGGGGGCTGTCTGTGGGGCGCAGAGGGCTGTCTGTGGGGCGCAGAGCTGGGGGAGCAGAGGGCTGTCTGTGGGGCGCAGAGCTGGGGGAGCAGGGGGCTGTCTGTGGGGCGCAGAGGGCTGTCTGTGGGGCGCAGAGCTGGGGGGAGCAGGGGGCTGTCTGTGGGGCGCAGAGCTGGGGGGAGCAGGGGGCTGTCTGTGGGGCGCAGAGGGCTGTCTGTGGGGCGCAGAGCTGGGGGAGCAGGGGGCTGTCTGTGGGGCGCAGAGCTGGGGGGAGCAGGGGGCTGTCTGTGGGGCGCAGAGGGCTGTCTGTGGGGCGCAGAGCTGGGGGAGCAGGGGGCTGTCTGTGGGGCGCAGAGCTGGGGGGAGCAGGGGGCTGTCTGTGGGGCTCAGAGCTGGGGGAGCAGGGGGCTGTCTGTGGGGCGCAGAGCTGGGGGGAGCAGGGGGCTGTCTGTGGGGCGCAGAGGGCTGTCTGTGGGGCGCAGAGCTGGGGGAGCCCGGAGCAGGGGGCTGTCTGTGGGGCGCAGAGCTGGGGGGAGCAGGGGGCTGTCTGTGGGGCACAGAGCTGGGGGAGCAGGGGGCTGTCTGTGGGGCGCAGAGCTGGGGGGAGCAGGGGGCTGTCTGTGGGGCGCAGAGCTGGGAGGAGCAGGGGGCTGTCTGTGGGGCGCAGAGGGCTGTCTGTGGGGCGCAGAGCTGGGGGAGCAGGGGGCTGTCTGTGGGGCGCAGAGCTGGGGGGAGCAGGGGGCTGTCTGTGGGGCGCAGAGCTGGGGGAGCAGGGGGCTGTCTGTGGGGCACAGAGCTGGGGGGAGCAGGGGGCTGTCTGTGGGGCGCAGAGCTGGGGGAGCAGGGGGCTGTCTGTGGGGCGCAGAGCTGGGGGGAGCAGGGGGCTGTCTGTGGGGCGCAGAGCTGGGGGGAGCAGGGGGCTGTCTGTGGGGCGCAGAGCTGGGGGAGCCCGGAGCAGGGGGCTGTCTGTGGGGCGCAGAGCTGGGGGAGCAGGGGGCTGTCTGTGGGGCGCAGAGGGCTGTCTGTGGGGCGCAGAGCTGGGGGGAGCAGGGGGCTGTCTGTGGGGCGCAGAGCTGGGGGAGCAGGGGGCTGTCTGTGGGGCGCAGAGCTGGGGGAGCAGGGGGCTGTCTGTGGGGCGCAGAGCTGGGGGGAGCAGGGGGCTGTCTGTGGGGCGCAGAGGGCTGTCTGTGGGGCACAGAGCTGGGGGAGCAGGGGGCTGTCTGTGGGGCGCAGAGCTGGGGGGAGCAGGGGGCTGTCTGTGGGGCGCAGAGCTGGGGGGAGCAGGGGGCTGTCTGTGGGGCGCAGAGGGCTGTCTGTGGGGCACAGAGCTGGGGGAGCAGGGGGCTGTCTGTGGGGCGCAGAGCTGGGGGAGCAGGGGGCTGTCTGTGGGGCGCAGAGCTGGGGGGAGCAGGGGGCTGTCTGTGGGGCGCAGAGCTGGGGGGAGCAGGGGGCTGTCTGTGGTGCGCAGAGCTGGGGGGAGCCTGCCAGGGCCCCTTCCCAGTGCCCAGTAACTGGGTCTCAGCGCTCTGTTCGCCCCTTGGGGAGAGAGGCTGGGCTGGGGTGGGTGAGTTGGGGGGGGGCTTGGTGGGCCGGGGGTGGGCCCAGGCCCAGCTAAGAAAAGGAGGGGGGCTGGGAGTCTGTGCTGGAGTTTGAATGGGGCTGGGACCACACAGGCTGCCCCCCTCCCCTCGCCCCCGCCCATTGTCCCCAGTGAAAGGGCCCAGAGGATTATGGGGCAGGAGCGGGGAGGAGGAAGCTGTAGTGGGATGGGGGGGCTCAAACCACACACAGGATGGGGGGGCTCACACCGCACACAGGAGTGGGGAGGGGGGAGCTGTAGGGGGATGGGGGGGCTCACACCGCACTCAGGAGTGGGGAGGGGGGAGCTGTAGGGGGATGGGGGGGCTCACACCGCACACAGGAGTGGGGAGGGGGGAGCTGTAGGGGGATGGGGGGGCTCACACCGCACACAGGAGTGGGGAGGGGGGAGCTGTAGGGGGATGGGGGGGCTCACACCGCACACAGGAGTGGGGAGGGGGGAGCTGTAGGGGGATGGGGGGGCTCACACCGCACTCAGGAGTGGGGAGGGGGGAGCTGTAGGGGGATGGGGGGGCTCACACCGCACACAGGAGTGGGGAGGGGGGAGCTGTAGGGGGATGGGGGGGCTCACACCGCACTCAGGAGTGGGGAGGGGGGAGCTGTAGGGGGATGGGGGGGCTCACACCGCACTCAGGAGTGGGGAGGGGGGAGCTGTAGGGGGATGGGGGGGCTCACACCGCACACAGGAGTGGGGAGGGGGGAGCTGTAGGGGGATGGGGGGGCTCACACCGCGCACAGGAGCGGGGAGGGGGGAGCTGTAGGGGGATGGGGGGGCTCACACCGCACACAGGATGGGGGGGCTCAAACCACACACAGGATGGGGGGGCTCACACCGCACTCAGGAGTGGGGAGGGGGGAGCTGTAGGGGGATGGGGGGGCTCACACCGCACACAGGAGTGGGGAGGGGGGAGCTGTAGGGGGATGGGGGGGCTCACACCGCACACAGGATGGGGGGGCTCACACCGCACTCAGGAGTGGGGAGGGGGGAGCTGTAGCGGGATGGGGGGGCTCACACCGCACACAGGATGGGGGGGGAGCTGTAGTGGGATGGGGGGGCTCACACCGCACACAGGATGGGGGGGCTCACACCGCACACAGGAGCGGGGAGGGGGGAGCTGTAGGGGGATGGGGGGCTCACACCGCACTCAGGAGTGGGGAGTGGGGAGCTGTAGGGGGATGGGGGGGCTCACACCGCACACAGGAGTGGGGAGGGGGGAGCTGTAGGGGGATGGGGGGGCTCACACCGCACACAGAATGGGGGGGGAGCTGTAGGGGGATGGGGGGGCTCACACCGCACACAGGATGGGGGGGGAGCTGTAGGGGGATGGGGGGGCTCACACCGCACACAGGAGCAGGGAGGGGGGAGCTGTAGCGGGATGGGGGGCTCACACCGCACACAGGAGCGGGGAGGGGGGAGCTGTAGGCGGATGGGGGGGCTCACACCGCACACAGGAGCGGGGAGGGGGGAGCTGTACCGGGATGGGGGGCTCACACCGCACACAGGAGTGGGGAGGGGGGAGCTGTAGGGGGATGGGGGGGCTCACACCGCACACAGGAGTGGGGAGGGGGGAGCTGTAGGGGGATGGGGCGGCTCACACCGCACACAGGAGTGGGGAGGGGGGAGCTGTAGCGGGATGGGGGGGCTCACACCGCACACAGGAGCGGGGAGGGGGGAGCTGTAGCGGGATGGGGGGGCTCACACCGCACACAGGAGTGGGGAGGGGGGAGCTGTAGGGGGATGGGGGGGCTCACACCGCACACAGGATGGGGGGGGAGCTGTAGGGGGATGGGGCGGCTCACACCGCACACAGGAGTGGGGAGGGGGGAGCTGTAGGGGGATGGGGGGGCTCACACCGCACACAGGAGTGGGGAGGGGGGAGCTGTAGGGGGATGGGGGGGCTCACACCGCACACAGGAGCAGGGAGGGGGGAGCTGTAGGGGGATGGGGGGGCTCACACCGCACACAGGATGGGGGGGCTCACACCGCACACAGGAGTGGGGAGGGGGGAGCTGTAGGGGGATGGGGGGGCTCACACCGCACACAGGATGGGGGGGGAGCTGTAGGGGGATGGGGGGGCTCACACCGCACACAGGAGTGGGGAGGGGGGAGCTGTAGGGGGATGGGGGGGCTCACACCGCACACAGGAGTGGGGAGGGGGGAGCTGTAGGGGGATGGGGGGGCTCACACCGCACACAGGATGGGGGGGGAGCTGTAGGGGGATGGGGGGGCTCACACCGCACACAGGAGCAGGGAGGGGGGAGCTGTAGGGGGATGGGGGGGCTCACACCGCACACAGGATGGGGGGGGAGCTGTAGGGGGATGGGGGGGCTCACACCGCACACAGGAGTGGGGAGGGGGGAGCTGTAGGGGGATGGGGGGGCTCACACCGCACACAGGAGCGGGGAGGGGGGAGCTGTAGGGGGATGGGGGGGCTCACACCGCACACAGGAGCGGGGAGGGGGGAGCTGTAGCGGGATGGGGGGGCTCACACCGCACACAGGAGCGGGGAGGGGGGAGCTGTAGGGGGATGGGGGGGCTCACACCGCACACAGGAGTGGGGAGGGGGGAGCTGTAGGGGGATGGGGGGGCTCACACCGCACACAGGAGTGGGGAGGGGGGAGCTGTAGGGGGATGGGGGGGCTCACACCGCACACAGGAGCAGGGAGGGGGGAGCTGTAGGGGGATGGGGGGGCTCACACCGCACACAGGATGGGGGGGCTCACACCGCACACAGGAGTGGGGAGGGGGGAGCTGTAGGGGGATGGGGGGGCTCACACCGCACACAGGATGGGGGGGGAGCTGTAGGGGGATGGGGGGGCTCACACCGCACACAGGAGTGGGGAGGGGGGAGCTGTAGGGGGATGGGGGGGCTCACACCGCACACAGGATGGGGGGGCTCACACCGCACACAGGAGTGGGGAGGGGGGAGCTGTAGGGGGATGGGGGGGCTCACACCGCACACAGGAGTGGGGAGGGGGGAGCTGTAGGGGGATGGGGGGGCTCACACCGCACACAGGATGGGGGGGGAGCTGTAGGGGGATGGGGGGGCTCACACCGCACACAGGAGCAGGGAGGGGGGAGCTGTAGGGGGATGGGGGGGCTCACACCGCACACAGGATGGGGGGGAGCTGTAGGGGGATGGGGGGGCTCACACCGCACACAGGAGTGGGGAGGGGGGAGCTGTAGGGGGATGGGGGGGCTCACACCGCACACAGGAGCGGGGAGGGGGGAGCTGTAGGGGGATGGGGGGCTCACACCGCACACAGGAGTGGGGAGGGGGGAGCTGTAGCGGGATGGGGGGGCTCACACCGCACACAGGAGCGGGGAGGGGGGAGCTGTAGGGGGATGGGGGGCTCACACCGCACACAGGAGTGGGGAGGGGGGAGCTGTAGGGGGATGGGGGGGCTCACACCGCACACAGGATGGGGGGGCTCACACCGCACACAGGATGGGGGGGGAGCTGTAGGGGGATGGGGGGGCTCACACCGCACACAGGATGGGGGGGGAGCTGTAGGGGGATGGGGCGGCTCACACCGCACACAGGATGGGGGGGGAGCTGTAGGGGGATGGGGGGCTCACACCGCACACAGGATGGGGGGGCTCACACCGCACACAGGATGGGGGGGGAGCTGTAGGGGGATGGGGGGGCTCACACCGCACACAGGAGTGGGGAGGGGGGAGCTGTAGGGGGATGGGGGGGCTCACACCGCACACAGGATGGGGGGGGAGCTGTAGGGGGATGGGGCGGCTCACACCGCACACAGGATGGGGGGGGAGTTGTAGGGGGATGGGGGGCTCACACCGCACACAGGATGGGGGGGCTCACACCGCACACAGGATGGGGGGGGAGCTGTAGGGGGATGGGGGGGCTCACACCGCACACAGGAGTGGGGAGGGGGGAGCTGTAGGGGGATGGGGGGGCTCACACCGCACACAGGATGGGGGGGGAGCTGTAGGGGGATGGGGGGGCTCACACCGCACACAGGATGGGGGGGCTCACACCGCACACAGGATGGGGGGGGAGCTGTAGGGGGATGGGGGGGCTCACATCGCACACAGGATGGGGGGGCTCACACCGCACACAGGAGTGGGGAGGGGGGAGCTGTAGGGGGATGGGGCGGCTCACACCGCACACAGGAACGGGGGGGGGAGCTGTAGGGGGATGGGGCGGCTCACACCGCACACAGGAGCGGGGGGCTCACACCACACACAGGACGGGGGGGGAGCTGTAGGGGGATGGGGCGGCTCACACCGCACACAGGATGGGGGGGCTCACACTGCACACAGGATGGGGGGGGAGCTGTAGGGGGATGGGGGGCTCACACCGCACACAGGCAGGGGAGCCCTGGGATTCTCAATCCGCCCCCATTGTCCCCCCTGGACTCCCCCTCCCCGTCTCTGCCCCCCAGCCCAGAGTTCCCCTCCCCTCCCTCTGCCCCTTGGTTCCCCTGTCAAGCCCCGCCCCCTGGAAATGGTCCCTTGGTGCTTTGGGGGGCCCTAAAACCGGAGCCTTCGGCACCCCCGCCTGTCAGCCAATCAAGGAGTGCTGCCTGGACCCCTGCAGCCAATCAGATCATGCCAGAGCCATAGTGCCCACCCCCCCGCCTCTTGTCCAATCAGAACAGGGGGGCTGGTAACCAATTAGTTTTGTGACCTTCCCCATTAACCAATCAGAGGGTTTTGTCTACATTTCCTGCCACCTGTCCGCCAATCAGGTGCATCACCTGTGTGCAAACCCCCCCACATCCCGGCCAATCAGGTTTCACAGGGTGAAGGTGGGGCGCAGGGAATCCCTACAAAGGCCACCCCTGGTCTCCATGCAGCTAATGGGAAGGGTGAAAGGGCAAAGGTCATGGGGTTGATGGATGAGGGAGGTTGTGTGGGGACCCCCTACCCAGGCTGTGTGGAGTGCTGTGGGGGGCCCCCCAGCCAGGCTCTGGGGGGCATTGGGGGGGTCCCCCGGTCTCCGCCAGGCGTCGATAGGAAACCCCGGCTCACGACGTCCACACTCAATTCTTGGGGGCAGACACAAGAATTGCGTTTGGACAATCAGGAGCCGGCATTCAGTTCTGGACACGGACAGAGTCGGGGGGGGGGGGGGGGGGGGCA